>NC_086448.1:255458616-255758616 GCF_028390025.1 Pseudophryne corroboree | reverse complement strand
AGTTATTCCCAATCATGGTTGTGTTGGAGTTGTGAACAAGGTGTTGGCCAATGTTTCAGTAGACTTTTGGTGTGATAATTTGGTGGTGGTTGAGGTGATTAACAGACAGAAAGCAGCTGGTCTAACTGTTTTGCATTTGTTGGGTCAGATTGTACTGCGTTGTTTACAGTGGAATAACAAGATTTATGGTAAGAACTTACCTTTGTTAAATCTCTTTCTGCGAGGTACACTGGGCTCCACAAGGATAGACATTGGGGAGTAGAGTAGGATCTTGATCCGATGCACCAATAGGCTCAAAACTTTGACTGCACAGCGCCGCCTCCTCTATAACCCCGCCTCCATGCACAGGAGCTCAGTTTTTAGTTAACCAGCCCAATGCAGTAGCAGGAAAAGAGATGACAACGGTTAGTAGCCACATACACCACACTCTCACGACAAGAGAAGTGTCAGCGGCTAATGCCATACCAACCCAAAGAAGCTAAGTGCGTCAGGGTGGGCGCCTTGTGGAGCCCAGTGTACCTCGCAGAAAGAGATTTAACAAAGGTAAGTTCTTACCATAAATCTCGTTTTCTGCTGCGGGGTACACTGGGCTCCACAAGGATAGACATTGGGGATGTCGTAAAGCAGTTCCTTATGGGAGGGGACGCACTGTAGCGGGCACAAGAACCCTGCGTCCAAAGGAAGCATCCTGGGAAGCGGCAGTATCAAAGGCATAGAACCTTATGAATGTGTTCACAGATGACCACGTAGCCGCCTTGCACAATTGTTCAAGGGTCGCACCACGGCGGGCCGCCCAAGAAGGTCCCACCGACCGAGTAGAATGGGCCGTAATGTGAGCAGGACCCGAGAGGCCAGCCCTCACATAAGCATGTGCAATCACCATTCTAATCCATCTGGCCAAAGTTTGCTTGTGAGCAGGCCAGCCCCATTTGTGAAATCCAAACAGCACAAAGAGAGAATCAGAATTCCTAACAGAAGCAGTTCTCTTCACATAGATACGGAGAGCCCGTACCACATCCAAAGACCTCTCTTTGGAAGACAGATCAGGAGAAACAAGTGCCGGAACCACAATCTCCTGGTTAAGGTGGAACGAAGAAACCACCTTAGGTAAGTATCCGGGACGAGTCCTAAGAACCGCCCGGTCACGGTGAAATATCAGATATGGGGAACTACAAGACAAGGCACCCAAATCCGACAGTCTTCTAGCTGAGGCAGTAGCCAGCAGAAACACCACCTTAAGGGAAAGCCACTTAAGATCAGCTGATCCAAGAGGTTCAAACTGAGACTCTTGTAACGCCTCCAAACCCACGACAAGTCCCAAGGAGCCACAGGCGGGACATATGGAGGTTGGACACGCAACACACCCTGAGTAAAGGTATGCACATCAGGTAAGGTCGCAATTTTTCTCTGAAACCACACCGACAAAGCAGATATTTGAACCTTGAGGAAGGCCAGGCGCAGGCCTAAGTCCAGGCCCTGATGAAGAAAAGCCAACAACTTGGCTATACTAAACTTGGAAGCGTCATAATTGTTAGATGCGCACCAAACAAAGTAAGAATCCGAGCCGAAGCCGGTTTCCCGGCCCGCAACATAGTTTGAATGACCGCCTCAGAAAACCTTTTAGCCCTTAAGACGGAAGCTTCAAGAGCCACGCCGTCAAAGACAGCCGGGCTAGGTCCTGGTAGACACAGGGGCCCTGAACGAGAAGGTCTGGGCGTTGTGGAAGTAGAATTAAACGATCTGACGATAGGCCTTGCAGGTCTGAGAACCAGTGCCGTCTAGGCCACGCTGGAGCTATGAGAAGCAGATTTCCTTTTCCTTGCTTGAACTTCCGAATTACCCTGGGCAGGAGTGACACCGGAGGGAACACGTACGGCAGCCGAAACCTCCATGGCACCGCCAGCGCATCCATGAATGCTGCTTGAGGATCCCATGTCCTTGCTCCGAAGACCGGAACCTTGTGATTGTGTCGAGACGCCATCAGATCTACGTCTGGAAGGCCCCACTTTTCCACTAGGAGTTGAAACACTTCTGGATGGAGGCCCCACTCGCCGGCATGTATGTCCTGACGACTGAGAAAGTTTCCGCTTCCCAATTCAGGACTCCCGGAATGAATATTGCTAATATGGCCGGTAGATGGCGTTCCGCCCAATGTAGAATCCGTGAGACTTCCTTCATTGCCAAACGGCTTCGCGTGCCGTCTTGATGATTTATGTAAGCCACTGTGGTGGCGTTGTCCGACTGTACTTGAACAGGACGGTTCTGAATTAAATGCTGGGCCAGGTTCAATGCATTGAAGACCGCCCGCAATTCCAGAATTCCAGAATGTTGATCGAGAGGAGGGATTCCTCCTTGGTCCACCGACCCTGAAGGGAGTGTTGCTCCAGCACCGCGCCCCAACCTCTTAGACTGGCATCTGTCGTCAACAGGACCCAGTTGGATATCCAGAATGGACGGCCCCTGCACAATTGTCGGTCCTGGAGCCACCAGAGCAGTGACAGACGGACCTCTGGAGTCAATGAGATCATGCGAGACCTGTTCCGGTGAGGCAGGCCGTCCCACTTGGCTAAAATCAGCCTCTGGAGGGGGCGAGAATGGAATTAAGCATACTCCACAATGTCGAATGCTGATACCATGAGGCCCAGCACCTGCATCGCCGAATTTATCGACACTTGCGGACGAAAAAGGAAGCAACGAATCCTGTCCTGAAGCTTCAGGACTTTCTCCTGAGACAAGAACAACCGCTGGTTGTGAGTGTCCAATAGCGCTCCCAGGTGCACCATGCTCTGAGTAGGGACCAGGGAGGATTTCTTCCAGTTGATGAGCCACCCGTGGGCTTGTAGAAACTGGACAGTCATATCCAGATGACGCAGGAGAATTTCTGGGGAATTTGCCAGGATTAACAAGTCGTCTAGATACGGCAGTATCCTGACCCCTTGACGGCGGAGCACCACCGTCATCACCGCCATGACTTTGGTGAAGACTCGTGGAGCCGTAGTTAAACCAAACGGTAACGCCCGAAACTGGTAATGGAGGTTGCCAATCGCAAACCTGAGGTATTGCTGATGCGACTCTGCTATAGGAATATGCAGGTAAGCATCCTGTTTGTCCAGGGAGACCATGTAGTCCCCAGGTTCTAAGGCCAGAACTATAGAGCGAAGGGTTTCCATACGGAACTTGGAAATCTTCACAAACCTGTTCAATGCCTTGAGGTTGAGATTGGGCCGGGAGGACCCATTCGGTTTCGGGACTAGAAACAGCGGAGAATAGTACCCCCGGCCCTTCTGAGCAAGAGGAACCTGTACTACGACTCCTGTATCCAGGAGGGTCTGTACCACCGAATGTAGAGTGCTTGCCTTTGTCTGGTCAAACGGGACGTCTGTTCGGCAAAATCGATGAGGGGGTAGATTTTTGAAGGCTATGGCGTAACCTCGAGTGACGACTTCCTGTACCCAGGCATCTGAAGTGGTCTTCAACCATTCCTGGGTATACTCTAGAAGCCGGCCCCCCACCCTGGGATCCCCCAGGGGTTGGCCCGCCCCATCATACGGCAGGCTTATCGGTCTTGGAAGCTGACTGACGGGCCGCCCATGCTATTTTGGGCATTGGCTTACCAGGTTTGGAAGTGCAGGCCTGCTTGTTGTACGCCTGACCTTTTGCTTTACCTGAAGGATGAAAGGGGCGAAAGCAAGTACCTTTAGCCTTCGACACAGACGGAGCGGTACTTGGCAGACAGGCAGTTTTGGCAGTAGCCAAGTCAGCCACAATCTTATTTAAGTCCTCCCCAAACAGAATATCTCCCTTGAAAGGGAGTACCTCCAGGGTTTTTCTAGAGTCCAGATCCACAGACCAGGATCTCAGCCACAATATCCGGCGAGCCAGGACTGACGTAGTAGAGGCCTTGGCTGCTAGGATACCGGCATCAGAAGCTGCCTCTTTAATATAGTGAGAAGCTGTGACAATATATGACAAGCATTGTCTAGCATGGTCAGAAGAGATTTCAGCTTCTAACTCCAAGGCCCATGCTTCAATAGCCTCTGCAGCCCATGTTGCTGCAATAGTAGGCCTTTGTGCAGCACCCGTGAGGGTGTAAATCGCTTTCAGACAACCCTCCACACGTTTATCCATAGGCTCTTTTAGAGACGTGACGGTAGTGACAGGTAGAGCTGAGGAAACCACCATCCTAGCCACATGTGAGTCTACTGGAGGAGGCGTTTCCCAATTTTTAGACAGCTCTGGTGCAAGGGGATAGCGAGCCAGCATCTTCTTTTGAGGCACAAACTTCGTACCCGGGTTTTCCCAGGGTTCCTGACGTATATCCACTAGGTGGTCAGAGTGAGGTAAAACTTGTTTAACCACCTTCTGACACTTGAACCTATCTGGTTTCTTAGGAGGGACGGATGGCTTGGGATCATCCGTAATCTGCAGAATCAACTTAATAGCCTCCAAAAGATCAGGAACATCCACATGTGAACTACCTTCCCCATCAGCCGTATCTGAGTCAGAACCTGTGGGGTCAGTGTAAGTGCCGTCTTCATCAGACGAGGTGTCAGTGACAGCAGTGGATTGTGAGGAGACAAGAGCTCGCTTAGAGGACCCCTTGGGCTTAGGCGAGCGATGGTCAGACTTTTTAGTAGTCAGGGACTGGTTCAACTTCCTCAATTGAGCAGATAAATCGTCCGCCCACGGCGGGTTAGCTGCAGGGACCACATACGGCTGTACCGGCATAGGGGGTCCCATAGGGGGTGTTAGTTTATTAACTAGCGTATGTAGATGCGTGGAAAAAGCGGCCCATGGTGGGTCATTATGTACCCCCATTGCCACAGTCCCACTGGGGGGCAAGGAGCCCCCAAAACCAGAGCCCCCAGCTGCTATATTTTCCTCATAGGGGTCTGTGACTTCAGCAACACCTGTAGTGTGTTCAGCCCCAGAACCGTTACCCTCCGAAGCAGACATGATATAATTTGCAGTATCAGGTAACACAGTACAATTATCAGCAGCACAATACCTCTTACCCAAACCTCTGCGCAGTGTAGTCAGCACTAGCAGAGATAAAGGAGAGATATGGTGACTAAATCACAGAGAAAAATACGTATTAAAGTATATCTTTGTGAAAATCCTATATCAATATAAAACCTGACGCACCAAGCCCCCTCAGGTTATAGAATATAGGGATAGCAAGTTGAGTGAAAGACACGAAATGGACACCACTCAGCAAGCTAATGCACACACAGATAGTCACAGTTTGTACAATGCAGAGGTTATTACTAATAATAATACTGCACTGGACTAGCTTATATATATAGCTATGAAGTCAATAGATATAACACAGCACAGTAAGAACTGGATATATATCACAGGGTAATTGTACTAGAAAAGCTTGACTAAATGCACTCTTTCTTAACTAGCACTGTCTAAAAAGGCAGGCAGAATACTTAAGTGTCATGTAAAATCACAGCACTGACAACCAGGCGGCTTTACACAGGAGGATTTGCCCAAGCAGTCCCAGGAACAGTGAAGCTGAGAGATAATGGCGCCCAGACACTGACAGGGAGTGAGGGAGAGACAGATATGCAGCTCCAGGGCGGAAACATTTGCGGGAAATGGCGCCCTGGGGCTGGGGGAGGGGCTTCAGGTCTAAGCCTTATCCCCCTGCTAGCAAAACCACAGGGTACTGTGGGCTACTGAAAATGGTTTAGAGAAAACCAGACCTGCACCCATGCCCTGGTGATCTAGTGGGATCGCCTGTACTGCCACAGTGTCCACCGCCAGCGCGCGTGGCCCGCCTCCCACTGACTGCGTCGGATCGCGATAAAGACCGGGTCCCGCAAGCGGTACCCATTTACCACCTCCCGAAGCACGGCCACGTGATCCCGGAGAGCCCCCGTTGTGTGTGCCTGACTGTTAAGAAAACCGGAGCCTCCTGCTGTAGTTACCCGGCAACTAGGGCTCGGGAGTGTACAGCGCCGCTGGGGAGAGCTGGAGCTGCAGCAGTGAATGTCTTCTGACATTTTCCACCGCTGCTGCCCTTGTAGTCTTCACTTTTTTCTTCTAAAAAAGCTCTTCTTAGGGCTGCCTGGAGCAGCCCATCTGTTATGTGCCTGCTTACTGCAGCACCAACTACAAAACTGAGCTCCTGTGCAGGGAGGCGGGGTTATAGAGGAGGCGGCGCTGTGCATTCTGGGAACAGTCAAAGCTTTGAGCCTGTTGGTGCCTCGGATCAAGATCCTACTCTACACCCCAATGTCTATCCTTGTGGAGCCCAGTGTACCCCTTAGCAGAAATTAATTTTTGCGCCAGGCATGTTCCAGGCATTCAAAATGGCGTGGCAGATCCTCTATCACATTTTGAGTGGCACAGGTTCAGGGTGTAGCGCCAGATGCGAATGTATCAGGTGACCCTTGCCCGTCTTATGCCTGGCAGGTGATACATCCGGATTGGAGGGTCTAGCGCTAAGGTCTTTGGCGCCTTCCACTCTTCGGGGGTATAGAGCAGCAATGAAGGAGTGGGAGAGATACGTCTGCTTGCATCGAGACCAAGGTAAGAGCGTTTATGCCATGTTGTTGAATTATGTTGGGAATGTTTTAGCGAAAGCAAGTCAAGAGGGTGTGTAGCACGCTTACTGTCTGCTCTGTCTTATTTTTTGAGGCTTGAAGGCCGGCATGTTTTCACTAAATCTTTCTTTTTAGCTAGAGTATTGAAAGGGTGGGAACAAGTGATGCCCCCCGTACAGGATTCACGCAGACCGATAACCATTCCCATGTTGCGGCGCATGGCGGTCGTACTGCAAGAGGTCTGTGTGTCAGATTACGAGGCACTTTTATTTAGATTGTGTTTCGTTATGGCCTTCTTTGGGGCTTTTAGAGTCAGTGAATTGGTGGCAGCATCATAAAGAGCAATGTCACCCATGCTTCTCGAGCATGTGTCACTGGAAGATGGATTATTATGGTGCAGAATGCAACGTTCCAAAACCGATCAATTAGGTAAAGGGTGTTGGGTGGCTTTGAGGTATTTTGAGGCTATTCAGATTTGCCCAGTATAGCTGGCAAAGGAATATTTGAGAGCGAGAACTGATGTGCCAGGTCCATGATTGCAGCATGGGGATGGTATGCCGGTTACTCAATTCCAATTTCGATGGATTATGGAATGTTGTATTTGCACGATGGGTTTGCCAGTATCGAAATACGGTACCCATTCTTTTCGGATAGGTGCGGCGACATCAGCGGCTGCAGAGGGCCGTTCGAGCGAGGTAGGTAGAAGCCTGATGTACTGTATTTCAGAAATATATCAGGTTTTGAGCATTGGCAACTAAATCAGACTTGAGGTTTCAGCCACTCGCCATATTTGGGGAATTTTTTATCCTGTCAAGTGCCTTAAGCCTACACCCGCTTGACAGGTGTTTTTCACATCTCTTCTGATTCTTCAAATCCCCCCCCCCCCACACACACACACTTTCCTTTTCAAATATGTCATCTTAGAGTCCAAATTAAAAATAGTTTAATTATTAAAATCACCATATTAGAAAGGTTATAATGGGTATAAGTAGGGTTTTTTCTTTGCAGTGAGGTTGTTTTTTAGGTTATTTATTTCAGTTTTGGTGTGGTGAATGTTGTGTGAATATTGATTTTATATTTTTCAGATTGGCGTTTGGATGAGTGTCCAATATGGAGTGGCACTCGTATATTTTTCACAGCGAAAGATCAGGGTTGGAGTGCCTACAGTTCCCTGAAGTGGAGCTGATCAGGTGGATCGGTGTGAGGGGCCTACGTTCAGAGCAAGTCATGCCCCTATTCTGGCAACAACTTCAGCGGTCGGGATGCCAGGTGAGAGTGGTGTTCCATGCCGGTGGAAATGACTTGATCAGAAGGTAGGGTCTGGACCTCCGGTAAAAAAAGATTTTAAACTTACCGGTAAATCTTTTTCTCCTAGTCCGTAGAGGATGCTTGGGACTCCGTAAGACGGGCTCCGCAGGAGACATGGGCACTATAAAGAACTTTAGATGGGTGTGCACTGGCTCCTCCCTCTATGCCCCTCCTCCAGACCTCAGTTAGAGAACTGTGCCCAGAGGAGACAGACAGTACGAGGAAAGGATTTTTGTTAATCTAAGGTCAAGATTCATATAAGCCCACACCATCCACACCGTATAACATGGAATATACGCAACCAGTTAACAGTATGAACAAAACAGCATCAGCCAAAGACTGATCTCAACTGTAACATAACCCTTATGTAAGCAATAACTATATACAAGCCTTGCAGAAATATGTCCGCACTGGGACGGGTGCCCAGCATCCTCTACGGACTAGGAGAAAAAGATTTACCGGTAGGTTTAAAATCTTATTTTCTCTTACGTCCTAGAGGATGCTGGGGACTCCGTAAGGACCATGGGGATTATACCAAAGCTCCAGACCGGGCGGGAGAGTGCGGATGACTCTGCAGCACCGATTGACCAAACATGAGGTCCTCATCAGCCAGGGTATCAAACTTGTAGAATTTTGCAAAAGTGTTTGAACCCGACCAAGTTGCCGCTCGGCAAAGCTGTAATGCCGAGACGCCTCGGGGAACCGCCCAAGAAGAGCCCACCTTCCTAGTGGACTGGGCCTTTACCGAATTTGGTAACGGCAATCCAGCCGTAGAATGAGCCTGCTGAATCGTGTTACAGATCCAGCGAGCAACAGTCAGCTTAGAAGCAGGACCGCCAACCTTGTTGGCTGCATACAGGACAAACAGTGCCTCTGTTTTCCTAAACCGAGCCGTCCTGGCTACATAAATTTTTAAGGCCCTGACTACATCCAGGGACTTGGAATCCTCCAAGTCATTCGTAGCCACAGGTACCACAATAGGTGGGTTCATATGAAATGATGAAACCACCTTAGGCAGAAATTGAGGACGAGTCCTTAATTCTGCTCTATCCATATGGAAAATCAGATAGGGGCTTTTGGGAGACAAAGCCGCCAATTCGGACACCCGCCTTGCAGATGCCAAGGCCAACAACATGACCACCTTCCAACTGAGAAATTTTAACTCAACCGTTTGAAAAGGTTCAAACCAGTGAGATTTTAGGAACTGTAACACCACGTTAAGGTCCCATGGTGCCACTGGAGGCACAAAAGGAGGCTGTATGTGCAGCACTCCCTTTACAAAAGTCTGGACTTCTGGGAGAGAAGCCAATTTCTTCTGAAAGAAAATTGATAGGGCCGAAATCTGTACCTTAATGGAGCCTAATTTTAGGCCCATATCCACTCCTGTCTGTAGAAAGTGGAGAAAACGGCCCAGATGGAAATCTTCTGTAGGAGCATTCTTGGATTCACACCAAGATACATACTTTCTCCAGATACGGTGATAATGTTTCGCCATCACCTCCTTCCTAGCCCTGATCAGAGTAGGGATGACTTCTTCCGGAATGCCTTTCCCAGCTAGGATTCGGTGTTCAACCGCCATGCCGTCAAACGTAACCGCGGTAAGTCTTGGAACACGCAGGGCCCCTGTTGCAACAGGTCCTCTCTGAGAGGAAGAGGCCACGGATCTTCTGTGAGCATTTCCTGAAGATCTGAATACCAGGCCCTTCGAGGCCAATCTGGAACAATGAGTGTTGTCTGCACTCTTTTTCGTCTTATGATTCTCAATATCTTTGAGATGAGTGGAAGAGGAGGGAACACATAGACCGACTGAAACACCCACGGTGTCACCAGGGCGTGCACTGCTACTGCCTGAGGGTCCCTTGACCTGGCACAATACCTCCGAAGCTTCTTGTTGAGGCGTGACGCCATCATGTCTATTTGAGGAAGTCCCCAATGACTTGTTATCTCTGCAAAAACTTCTTGATGAAGTCCCCACTCTCCTGGATGGAGATCGTGTCTGCTGAGGAAGTCTGCTTTCCAGTTGTCCACTCCCGGAATGAAGACTGCTGCCAAAGAGCTTATGTGAGTTTCCGCCCAGCGCAGAATCCTGGTGGCTTCCGCCATTGCCACTCTGCTCCTTGTCCCGCCTTGGCGGTTTACATGAGCCACGGCTGTGACGTTGTATGATTGAATCAGAACCGGTCGGTCGCGAAGAAGATTCTCCGCTTGACGTAGGCCGTTGTATATGGCCCTTAATTCCAGTACGTTGATGTGTAGACACGCCTCCTGGCTTGACCATATCCCCTGAAAGTTTCTTCCTTGTGTGACTGCTCCCCATCCTCGGAGGCTCGCGTCCATGGTCACCAGAACCCAGTCTTGAATGCCGAACCTGCGACCCTCTAGAAGGTGAGCACTCTGCAGCCACCACAGGAGAGACACCCTGGCCCTGGGGGACAGGCTTATTTTCTGATGAATTTGAAGATGGGACCCGGACCACTTGTCCAGAAGGTCCCACTGAAACGTCCTTGCATGAAACCTGCCGAAGGGGATGGCCTCGTAGGTCGCCACCATTTTCCCCAGTACTCGAGTGCATTGATGGACTGACACTCTTTTCGGTTTTAACAGGTCTCTTACCATGTTCTGGAGTTCCTGGACTTTTTCCATTGGGAGAAAAACCCTCTTTTGTACCGTGTCCAGAATCATGCCTAAGAAAGATAGCCGAGTCGTTGGAACCAACTGTGACTTTGGTAAATTTAGAATCCAGCCATGTTGCTGCAGCACTCTCAGGGAGAGCGCCATGCTTTTCAGCAACTGATCTCTCGATCTCGCTTTTATCAGGAGATCGTCCAAGTACGGGATAATTGTGACTCCCTGCCGGCGCAGGAGCACCATCATTTCCGCCATTACCTTGGTGAAAATCCTCGGGCCGTGGACAGCCCAAACGGCAACGTCGGAAACTGGTAATGACAGTCCTGTACAGCGAATCTCAGGAACGCCTGATGAGGAGGATAAATGGGGACATGAAGGTAAGCATCCTTTATGTCTAGTGACACCATAAAATACCCCCTTCCAGGCTGGAGATAACTGCCCGGAGTGATTCCATCTTGAATTTGAACTTTTTCAAGTACAGGTTTAGGGATTTTAAATTTAGAATGGGTCTGACCGAGCCATCTGGTTTCCGGACCACAAATAGGGTTGAATAGTACCCCTTCCCTTGTTGAACTAGGGGAACCTCGACAACCACATGTTGTTGACACAGTTTTTGAATTGCAGCTAAAACTATCCCCTTTTCTGGGGAAGAAGCTGGTAAAGCCGATTTGAAAAACCGGCGAGGAGGCACGTCTTCGAATTCCAGCTTGTATCCTCGGGATACAATTTCCATCGCCCAAGGATCCACATCTGACTGAACCCAGACGTGGCCGAAAAGTCGAAGACGTGCCCCCACCGGCGCGGACTCCCTCAGTGGAGCCCCAGCGTCATGCGGTGGATTTAGTAGAAGCCGGGGAGGACTTCTGCTCCTGGGAACTAGCCGTAGCATGCATTCTTTTCCCTCTACCCTTACCTCTGGCGAGGAAGGAAGAGCCCCGACCTCTTCTGGACTTATGCGACCGAAAGGACTGCATCTGATATTGCGGCATTTTCTTTTGCTGTGGGGAAACATAAAGGCAAAAAAGTAGATTTTCCCGCAGTAGCTGTGGAAACCAGGTCCGCGAGACCTTCCCCAAATAAATCCTCACCTTTGTAAGGCAAAACTTCCATATGCCTCTTTGAGTCGGCATCACCCGTCCATTGGCGCATCCACAGGGCTCGCCTAGCAGAAATCGCCATGGCGTTGGCTCTCGAACCTAGCAGACCAACGTCTCTCTGAGCGTCTCTCATATACAAGACTGCGTCTTTAATGTGACCTAAGGTCAATAAAATGGTATCCCTATCCAGGGTATCAATGTCAGCTGACAAAGTATCCGTCCAAGCTGCTACAGCGCTACAAACCCAAGCCGACGCTATTGTCTGTCTGAGCAAGGCACCCGTATGTGCATAAATTGATTTTAAGGTAGTTTCCTGTCTTCCATCAGCAGGATCCTTGAGGGCTGCCGTGTCTGGAGACGGCAGCACCACCTTTTTGGACAAGCACGTTAAAGCCTTGTCCACCCTTGGCGAGGATTCCCACCGTACCCTGTCCTGTGCAGGGAAAGGATACGCCATTAGAATCCTCTAGGGAATCTGCAGTTTCTTGTCTGGAGTTTCCCAAGCCTTTTCAAATAACGCGTTCAGCTCATGAGATGGGGGAAAGGTTACCTCAGGTTTCTTTTCCTTAAACATGTGTACCCTCTTGTCAGGGACAGAGGGGTCATCTGTGATATATGTAAAACATCCTTTATTGCAATAATCATATAGTGAATACTTTTGGCCACCCTTGGGTGTAACCTCGCATCATCGTAGTCGAAGTCAGTGGAGTCAGAATCCGTGTCGGTATCAGTGACTGCTACTTGGAACAGGGGACGTTTCTGAGACCCCGAAGGGCCCTGTGACACAGTCAAAGCCATGAATTGACTCCCTGTTCTATCCCTGGACTGTCGGTATCAGTGACTGCTACTTGGGACAGGGGACGTTTCTGAGACCCTGAAGGGCCCTGTGACACAGTCAAAGCCATGAATTGACTCCCTGTTCTATCCCTGGACTCTGCTTTGTCCAATCTCTGATGTAATAAAGACACATTTGCATTTAAAACATTCAACATGTCCAACCAATCAGGTGTCGGCGTTGCCGACGGAGACACCACAATCATCTGCTCCACCTCGTCCTTAGATGAGCCTTCCGCTTCAGACATGCCGACACACACGTACCGACACCCCCACACACTCAGGGATATATCTATATGGAGACAGTTCCCCAATAAGGCCCTTTGGAGAGACAGAGAGAGAGTATGCCAGCACACACCCAGCGCCACCTGACACTGGAAACAAAATTCCCAGTAACAACAGCGCTTTTATATAAATATATATATATACACTCACTGCGCCAATTAAATGTGCCCCCCCCCCCTCTTTTTTGCCCCCTGTCACCGTGTTCAGCAGGGGAGAGTCCGGGGAGCCAGCTTCTCTGCAGCGTGCTGTGGAGAAAATGGCGCTGGTTAGTGCTGGAGGATCAAACTCCGCCCCCTCAGCGGCGGGCTTCGGTCCCGCTCAAATTTTCAATACTGGCGGGGGTTTATTTAATATACTGCCTCCGCAGTATATATATATATGTCAGCCAGTCCCAAGAGGTTTATTATTGCTGCCCAGGGCGCCCCCCCTGCGCCCTGCACCCTTCAGTGCCCGCTGTGTGTGTTGTGTGTGGGAGCAATGGCACGCAGCGTTACCGCTGCGCATTACCTCAGAGAAGATCTGAAGTCTTCTGCCGCCTTTGAAGTCTTCTTTCTTCTTATACTCACCCGGCATCTATCTTCCGGATCTGTGAGGAGGACGGCGGCGCGGCTCCGGGACGAACGGCGAGGGTGAGACCTGCGTTCCGACCCTCTGGAGCTAATGGTGTCTAGTAGCCTAAGAAGCTGAGCCTATCATTTAAGTAGGTCTGCTTCTCTCCCCTCAGTCCCACGATGCAGGGAGCCTGTTGCCAGCAGTGCTCCCTGAAAATAAAAAACCTAACAAAAGTCTTTTTCAGAGAAACTCAGGAGAGCTCCCCTGTAGTGCACCCAGTCTCCTCTGGGCACAGGATCTAACTGAGGTCTGGAGGAGGGGCATAGAGGGAGGAGCCAGTGCACACCCATCTAAAGTTCTTTATAGTGCCCATGTCTCCTGCGGAGCCCGTCTATACCCCATGGCCCTTACGAAGTCCCCAGCATCCTCTAGGACGTAAGAGAAACCATGGTTAGGGACCTAGTTAGCCTACAGAACAGGTTACCCTTCCTAAGCGTAGGATGGTCAGACATCGATCCACGTTTAGTGTGGAGAGGTGCAGAGAGGCCGGCCGCCATAGAGTTGGTCCAGTGCTGGATCAATTCTGTGGTGGGACGGGCTGTGTGTGAGAACTGGGGGTTTGTGGTCCCGCAACCCTCCATTTCGGTTTCTATCCCTCAAGTCTAAATGGCCGATGGTGTTCATTTAAATTTCAGGGGTATGGAAATTTTTCTACGGGACTTGTTGTCCTCCGTCTATAGTTGGGAATTTAGCAGTTAGGTAGGATGAGTTTGAGAGAATGAGTAAGTTGAGTTGTTAAGGTTAGATGTATGGTGGCATGGTTTTGTTGAAACTGTGGCGGGTTGGGACGGCCTGAAATTGTGGCTGTAGTTAAAATAAGAATTTACTTACCGATAATTCTATTTCTCGTAGTCCGTAGTGGATGCTGGGGACTCCGTCAGGACCATGGGGAATAGCGGCTCCGCAGGAGACAGGGCACAAAAAGTAAGCTTTTAGGATCACATGGTGTGTACTGGCTCCTCCCCCTATGACCCTCCTCCAAGCCTCAGTTAGGTACTGTGCCCGGACGAGCGTACACAATAAGGAAGGATATTGAACCCCGGGTAAGACTCATACCAGCCACACCAATCACACCGTATAACTTGTGATCTGAACCCAGTTAACAGTATGACAAACGTAGGAGCCTCTGAACAGACGGCTTACAACAAATAACAACCCGATTTTTTTGTAACAATAACTATGTACAAGTATTGCAGACAATCCGCACTTGGGATGGGCGCCCAGCATCCACTACGGACTACGAGAAATAGAATTATCGGTAAGTAAATTCTTATTTTCTCTAACGTCCTAAGTGGATGCTGGGGACTCCGTCAGGACCATGGGGATTATACCAAAGCTCCCAAACGGGCGGGAGAGTGCGGATGACTCTGCAGCACCGAATGAGAGAACTCAAGGTCCTCCTCAGCCAGGGTATCAAATTTGTAGAATTTTGCAAATGTGTTTGCCCCTGACCAAGTAGCAGCTCGGCAGAGTTGTAATGCCGAGACCCCCCGGGCAGCCGCCCAGGATGAGCCCACTTTCCTTGTGGAATGGGCCTTGACAGATTTAGGTTGTGGCAAGCCTGCCACAGAATGTGCAAGTTGAATTGTGCTACAAATCCAACGAGCAATCGTCTGCTTAGAAGCAGGAGCACCCATCTTGTTGGGTGCATACAATATAAGCAGTGAGTCAGACTTTCTGACTCCAGCCGTTCTTGAAATATATATTTTCAATGCCCGGACCACGTCCAACAACTTGGAATCCTCCAACTCGTTAGTAGCCGCAGGCACCACAATAGGTTGGTTCAGGTGAAACGCTGACACCACCTTAGGCAGTAAATGAGGACGCGTCCGCAGTTCTGCCCTGTCCGTATGGAAAATCAGATATGGGCTCTTATATGATAAAGCCGTCAATTCTGATACTCTCCTGGCTGAAGCCAGGGCCAGTAGCATGGTTACTTTCCATGTAAGATACTTCATCTCCACCGATTTGAGCGGCTCAAACCAATGGGATTTTAGAAAATCCAAGACTACATTAAGATCCCACGGTGCCACTGGGGGCACAACCGGGGGCTGTATATGTAGTACTCCTTTTACAAAAGTCTGGACTTCAGGAACTGAAGCCAATTCTTTCTGGAAGAAAATCGACAGGGCCGAAATTTGAACCTTAATGGACCCCAATTTGAGGCCCATAGACAATCCTGTTTGCAGGAAATGTAGGAATCGACCCAGTTGAAATTCCTCCGTGGGGGCCTTCCTGGCCTCACACCACGCAACATATTTCCTCCAAATGCGGTGATAATGTTGTGCAGTCACCTCCTTCCTGGCCTTTACCAGTGTAGGAATGACCTCTTCCGTAATGCCTTTTTCCTTTAGAATTCGGCGTTCAACCGCCATGCCGTCAAACGCAGCCGCGGTAAGTCTTGGAATAGACACGGTCCCTGCTGAAGCAGGTCCCGTCTTAGAGGTAGAGGCCACGGATCCTCCGTGAGCATCTCTTGAAGTTCCGGGTACCAAGTTCTTCTTGGCCAATCCGGAGCCACTAGTATCGTTCTTACTCCCTTTTGCCGTATAATTCTCAGTACTTTTGGTATGAGAGGCAGAGGAGGGAACACATACACTGACTGGAACACCCACGGTGTTACCAGAGCGTCCACAGCTATTGCCTGAGGATCTCTTGACCTGGCGCAATACCTGTCCAGTTTTTTGTTGAGGCGGGACGCCATCATATCCACCATTGGTTTTTCCCAACGGTTCACAATCATGTGGAAGACTTCTGGATGAAGTCCCCACTCTCCCGGGTGTAGATCGTGTCTGCTGAGGAAGTCTGCTTCCCAGTTGTCCACTCTCGGAATGAATACTGCTGACAGTGCTATCACATGATCTTCCGCCCAGCGAAGAATCCTTGCAGCTTCTGCCATTGCTGTCCTGCTTCTTGTGCCGCCCTGTCTGTTTACGTGGGCGACTGCCGTGATGTTGTCCGACTGGATCAACACCGGCTGACCCTGAAGCAGGGGTTTTGCCAGACTTAGAGCATTGTAAATCGCTCTTAGCTCCAGTATATTTATGTGAAGAGACATCTCCAGGCTTGACCATACTCCCTGGAAGTTTCTTCCTTGTGTGACCGCTCCCCAGCCTCTCAGACTGGCATCCGTGGTCACCAGGACCCAGTCCTGTATGCCGAATCTGCGGCCCTCTAACAGATGAGCACTCTGCAACCACCACAGAAGAGACACCCTTGTCCGTGGCGATAAGGTTATCCGCTGATGCATCTGCAGATGCGATCCGGACCATTTGTCCAGCAGATCCCACTGAAAAGTTCGTGCGTGGAATCTGCCGAATGGAATCGCTTCGTAAGAAGCCACCATCTTTCCCAGGACTCTTGTGCATTGATGCACAGACACTGTCCCTGGTTTTAGGAGGTTCCTGACAAGTTCGGATAACTCCCTGGCTTTCTCCTCCGGAAGAAACACCTTTTTCTGAACCGTGTCCAGAATCATTCCTAGGAACAGCAGACGTGTCGTCGGGGTCAACTGAGATTTTGGAAAATTCAGAATCCACCCGTGTTGTTGCAGCACTAGTTGGGTTAGTGCTACTCCGTCTTCCAGCTGTTCTCTGGATCTTGCCCTTATCAGGAGATCGTCCAAGTAAGGGATAATTAATACGCCTCTTCTTCGTAGAAGGATCATCATTTCGGCCATTACCTTGGTAAAGACCCGAGGTGCCGTGGACAATCCAAACGGCAGCGTCTGAAACTGATAATGACAGCTTTGCACCACGAACCTGAGGTACCCTTGATGTGAAGGGCAAATTGGGACATGCAGGTAAGCGTCCTTTATGTCCAGGGACACCATAAAGTCCCCTTCTTCCAGATTCGCTATCACTGCTCTGAGTGACTCCATCTTGAACTTGAATTTTTGTATGTACAGGTTCAAAGATTTGAGATTTAGAATAGGTCTTACCGAGCCGTCCGGCTTCGGTACCACAAATAGCGTGGAGTAATACCCCTTTCCCTGTTGTAGGAGGGGTACCTTGACTATCACCTGCTGAGCAAACAGCTTGTGAATGGCTTCCAATACCGTCGCCCTGTCCGAGGGAGACGTTGGCAAAGCAGACTTTAGGAACCGGCGAGGGGGAGACTTCTCGAATTCCAACCTGTAACCCTGAGATACTACCTGTAGAATCCAGGGGTCCACCTGTGAGCAAGCCCACTGTGCGCTGAAATTCTTGAGTCGACCCCCCACCGTTCCTGAGTCCGCTTGTAAGGCCCCAGCGTCATGCTGAGGGCTTTGCAGAACCCTGGGAGGGCTTCTGTTCCTGGGCAGGGGCTGCTTGCTGCCCTCTCTTACCCCTTCCTCTGCCCCGAGGCAGATATGACTGTCCTTTTGTCCGCTTGTTCTTATAGGAACGAAAGGACTGCGGCTGAAAAGACGGTGTCTTTTTCTGTTGGGAGGGGGTCTGAGGTAAAAAAGTGGATTTTCCGGCAGTTGCCGTAGCCACCAGATCCGATAGACCGACGCCAAATAATTCCTCCCCTTTATACGGCAATACTTCCATATGTCGTTTGGAATCCGCATCACCTGACCACTGTCGCGTCCATAAACTCCTTCTGGCAGATATGGACATCGCATTTACTCTCGATGCCAGAGTGCAAATATCTCTCTGCCCATCTCGCATATAAAGGAAAGCATCCTTTAATTGCTCTATAGTCAATAAAATACTGTCCCTATCCAGGGTATCAATATTTTCAGTCAGGGAATCCAACCAGACGACCCCAGCACTGCACATCCAGGCTGAGGCGATGGCTGGTCGCAGTATAACACCAGTATGAGTGTATATACTTTTCAGGGTAGTTTCCAGCCTCCTATCAGCTGGATCCTTGAGGGCGGCCGTATCAGGGGACGGTAACGCCACTTGTTTCGATAAGCGTGTGAGCGCCTTATCCACCCTAGGGGGTGTTTCCCAGCGCGCCCTAACCTCTGGCGGGAAAGGGTATAATGCTAATAACTTTTTTGAAATTAGCATTTTTCTATCTGGGTTAACCCACGCTTCATCACATACATCATTTAATTCCTCTGATTCAGGAAAAACTACAGGTAGTTTGTTCACCCCCCACATAATACCCCTTTTTGTGGTACTTGTAGTATCAGAGATATGCAAAGCCTCCTTCATTGCCGTGATCATATAACGTGTGGCCCTACTTGAAAATACGTTTGTTTCATCACCGTCGACACTAGATTCAGTGTCTGTGTCTGGGTCTGTGTCGACCGACTGAGGTAAAGGGCGCTTTACAGCCCCTGACGGTGTCTGAGACGCCTGGGCAGGTACTAATTGGTTTGCCGGCCGTCTCATGTCGTCAACTGATTTTTGTAATGTGCTGACATTATCACGTAATTCCATAAACAAAGCCATCCATTCCGGTGTCGACTCCCTGGGGGGTGACATCACCATTATCGGCAATTGCTCTGCCTCCACGCCAACATCGTCCTCATACATGTCGACACACACGTACCGACACACAGCAGACACACAGGGAATGCTCTTATCGAAGACAGGACCCCACTAGCCCTTTGGGGAGACAGAGGGAGAGTTTGCCAGCACACACCCAAGCGCTATAATATATATGGGAACAACCCTATATAAGTGTTGTTCCTTATAGCCGCTTAAATATATAAAAATATCGCCAAAATATGCCCCCCCTCTCTGTTTTACCCTGTTTCTGTAGTGCAGTGCAGGGGAGAGTCCTGGGAGCCTTCCTCACAGCGGAGCTGAGCAGGAAAATGGCGCTGTGTGCTGAGGAGAATAAGCCCCGCCCCCTATTCCGGCGGGCTTTTCTCCCGGAGTTTTAGACATTTGGCATGGGTTAAATACATACATATAGCCTTAATGGCTATATGTGATGTATTCTTTTGCCATAAAAGGTATTATATATTGCTGCCCAGGGCGCCCCCAGCAGCGCCCTGCACCCTCCGTGACCGTCTGGTGTGAAGTGTGTGACAACAATGGCGCACAGCTGCAGTGCTGTGCGCTACCTTCATGAAGACTGAAGAGCCTTCTGCCGCCTGTTTCCGGACCTTCAATCTTCAGCATCTGTAAGGGGGGTCGGCGGCGCGGCTCCGGGACGAACCCCAGGGTGAGACCTGTGTTCCGACTCCCTCTGGAGCTAATGGTGTCCAGTAGCCTAAGAATCCAATCCATCCTGCACGCAGGTGAGTTGAAATTCTCTCCCCTAAGTCCCTCGATGCAGTGAGCCTGTTGCCAGCAGGACTCACTGAAAATAAAAAACCTAAAAAACTTTTTCTAAGCAGCTCTTTAAGAGAGCCACCTAGATTGCACCCTGCTCGGACGGGCACAAAAACCTAACTGAGGCTTGGAGGAGGGTCATAGGGGGAGGAGCCAGTACACACCATGTGATCCTAAAAGCTTACTTTTTGTGCCCTGTCTCCTGCGGAGACGCTATTCCCCATGGTCCTGACGGAGTCCCCAGCATCCACTTAGGACGTTAGAGAAAAAGGGTTTATAGGTGCTCAGGAGATGAGGTGGTGGAGTATCATCGGACCAGATGGGCTTCGGTCTCCGGTGGAGTGGGTAGACACCTGAGCACCTTTTGATTTTGAGTAGGGGAATAGCTTGAGTGGAGAGTTGGCCACTGTATTCCCGGTAAAGAATAATCAACACAAGGGGTGGCAAATGGTCCTATATTGCCCCTTGTGATGCGATGGAGGCAGGGCTGTAGTTGGGCCCTTACTTTTTCTTGTGGATTGAAATTTAGAAGTTGTTTTGGTCAGCCACAATAAAAGGTGTAAAGGTTAGAATAAATAGGCCGTCCCTCCTTGCCACAAATACCATTTTTCTGATTAATAAAGCTGACAATTTCATTTGGCAAAATTATTTCAGTTGTTGGTGTCAGTTATTTCTTTAGAGTATGTTTGGAGTATGCGTATGATTGAAGGATAGTCTATGATAGACATTGTAAGTTGCACAGATATGCAAGTGTCATGTATCAAATTAATCAGTGCAATATTGTGAAGCAGCTGTGTTGCATTGCGACTAAAAGACATATTCAAGCAACCAAGACACCTGCTGCAAGCCAAGTAGTACAGGACCTGGCGCTCTGAAAAGGGATGTTTGGCGCGACAGCAGCAATAGTGTATGAGAACACATCTGTTGAAATATAATGTAGCTAAATGAAACTTAATCGGTGACACTTCAAACTCCTTGTTAAATATGTGACTTTTCTATAAAAACTCTGATCTGTCTTGTTTTATTGAGCATTAGCGTTATTTCACAAGATTGGGTTATGTTTTTTTGCATGTTATAATCTTATTTTTGGGCTGTTTGGAGGAGTAAAGGGACTAAAAAAATGCTTTTAAAGCAATCTAACTTTTATCAAGTAAAATAATAGGAGGCAATCATTTTGGTGGCTGTGAATCTTCCTCTTTTTCTTGGAGAAAGAAAATTTAACTTCTTCCTTTCATCTTTCAACTGGAATCACTAAACTGAGGGACTGATTATTTAAATATTAAAAATGTATTACACTATTGATTTTTAAATCACGGCGCCCTAGAGTATCAGAGTTTTGTTCACGACACTCCTAGACCAAAAGTTTTTTATGGAGAAATTTATAAAAATAGGATTTTAATTACCTACCGGTAAATCCTATTCTCGTAGTCCGTGGAGGATGCTGGGATCCATATTAGTACCATGGGGTATAGACGGGTCCCTTGGGAGCAATGGGCACTTTAAGAGTTCAATAGTGTGGACTGGCTCCTCCCTCTATGCCCCTCCTACCAGACTCAGTCTAGAAACTGTGCCCGAGGAGACGGACATACTTCGAGAGAAAGAAATACACAGATAGTGGAGAGATTCACACCAGCTCACACATAACAACAGAAAACCAAGCTAACCAGCTTGAAACAAGTCAGCAACGGCTGAACAACAGTACTTAACCAAGTAACAATGCAGTACTTAACCAAGTAGCAAGGCAGTACTGAACCATGTAACCACTGCAGGAAAACGAAGCGCTGGGTGGGCGCCCAGCATCCTCTGCGGACTACGAGAAAAGGATTTACTGGTAGGTAATTAAAATCCTATTTTCTCTTACGTCCTAGAGGATGCTGGGGTCCACATTAGTAGCATGGGGATGTACCAAAGCTCCCAGTACGGGAGGGAGAGCGCTGGGGATCCTGCAGCACCGACTTACCAAACTTAAGGTCCTCAGAGGCCAAAGTATCGAACTTGTAGAACTTAGCAAACGTGTTCGACCCTGACCAAGTAGCCGCTCGGCAAAGTTGTAAAGCCGAGAAACCCCAGGCAGCCGCCCAGGAAGAACCCACTTTAGGAGTAGAGTGGGCCTTAACAGATTTTGCACACGGCAATCCTGCCGTAGAATAAGCATGCTGGAGAGTAAACCTGATCCAGCGAGAAATCGTCTGCTTAGAAGCAGGACAACCAACCTTGTCTGGATCATAAAGGACAAACAGACTTTCACTTTCTGTGACGAGAAGTTCTCTTCACATAAATCTTCAAAGCCCTCGCAACATCCAAGGACTTTGAAGCAATTGAGGAGTCAGTAGCCACTGGCACCACAATAGGTTGGTTGATATGAAAAGCCAACACAACCTTCAGAAGAAATTGCTGACGTGTCCTGAGCTCAGCTCTATCTTCATGGAAATTCAAGTAGGGGCTCTTGCAGGACAAAGCCCCCAATTCTGACACACGTCTAGCACATGCTAATGACAACAGTGTGACCGCCTTCCAAGTAAGAAACTTGACATCAACCTCCTGTAGAGGCTCAAACCAATCCGACTGCAGGAAATGCAGCACCACATTAAGATCCCAAGGTGCCCTAGGAGGCACGAAGGGAGGTTGGATGTGCAGAACCCCTTTCAAGAAAGTCTGAACCTCAGGGAAGGCAGCCAATTGTTTCTGGAAGAAAATGGACAAGGCCGAAATCTGGACTTTTATGGAGCCCAAACACAGGCCCACATCCACACCTGCTTGCAGAAAGAGGAGAAACTGTCCTAGTTGAAACTCCACCGTAGGAAACTTCTTGGATTCACACCAAGACACATACTTTTTCCAAATGCGATGGTAATGTTTAGACGTTACTCCCTTCCTAGCCTGTATCAGGGTAGGAATAACCTTGTTCGGAATGCCCTTCCGAGCTAAGATCTGGCGTTCAACCTCCATGCCGTCAAACGTAGACATGGTAAGTCTTGATAAGCGAACGGCCTCTGTTGCAGAAGGTCCTCGCGAAGAGGAAGAGACCTCGGATCTTCCAGCAGTAACTCCAAAAGATCCGCGTACCAAGCCCTTCTTGGCCAGTCTGGAGCAATGAGGATCGCCTGAACTCTTGTTCTCTTTATTATTTTGAGAATTCTTGGGATGAGTGGAAGTGGAGGGAACACATACACTTATTTGAACACCCACAAAGTTACCAGGGCGTCCACCACCACTGCCTGTTGATCTCTCGACCTGGAACAGTACCTCCGAAGCTTCTTGTTGAGGCGCGAGGCCATCATGTCTATTTGAGGTATGCCGCAAAGACCTGTCACCTCCGCGAACACCTCTGGGTGTAGGCCCCACTCCCCTGGATGGAGATCATGTCTGCTGAGGAAGTCCGCTTCCCAGTTGTCCACTGCCGGAATGAAGATTGCTGACAGTACCACCGCTTGCTTTTCTGCCCAGGGGACGATCCTTGCTACCTCTGACACTGCCGCTCTGCTCTTCGTTCCGCCTTGTTGGCTTATGTAAGCCACCGTCGTTACATTGTCAGACTGAACCTAAATGGCCAGATCTTTTAGAAGATGTGCCGCTTGTAGAAGACCGTTGTACATAGCCCTTAGTTCCAGAATGTTTATCGGAAGGATGGATTCCAGACTTGAAAACCTTCCTTGGAAGTTTTCCCCTTGGGTGACTGCTCCCCAACCTTGGAGACTCGCATCCGTGGTTAAAAGAATCCAATTCTGAATCCCAAACCTGTGGCCCTCCAGCAGGTGAGAAGTTTGCAGCCACCAAAGGAGCGAGATTCTGGCTTTCGACGACAGACGTATCCTCTGGTGCATGTGAAGATGAGGTCCCGACCACTTGTGCAGGAGATCCAGTTGGAAGGGTCATGCATGAAATCTTCCGTACTGTAGAGCCTCATAAGAGGCCACCATCTACCCCAGGAGGCGAATGCACTGATGAACCGACACCCGGGCTGGCTTCAGGACATCCCGGACCAACGCTTTCTCTTCCGGTAGAAACACCCTCTGTACTTCCATGTCGAGGATCATCCCCAGGAAGGACAGTCTCCTTGTCGGCTCCAAATGCGACTTTGGAAGATTCAGGATTCATTCATGATCCTGTAGTAGTTGAGTTGAGAGAGCAATGCTCTGTAACAACTTTTCCCTGGAAGACGCTTTTATCAGCAGATCGTCCAGATAAGAAATTATGTTCACACCCTGCTTGCGGAGTAGTATAATTTCCGCCATGACCTTGGTGAACACCCTCAGTGCCGTGGAGAGGCCAAACGGCAGCGCCTGGAACTGATAGTGATAGTCCAGCAGCGCAAATCTTAGCTAAGCCTGATGAGGCGGCCAGATCGAAATGTGAAGGTACGCATCCTTGATATCTAGGGCTACCAGAAATTCCCCCTCCTCCAGACTTGAGATCACCGCTCTCAGAGACTCCATCTTGAATTTGAATTCCCTCAAATAAGGGTTCCATGACTTTAGGTTCAATATTGGCCTGACCGAACCATCCGGCTTCGGTACCACAAACAGGTTTGAGTAATAACCCTTGTTTGTTAAGCGAGGTTGAACTGGAACAATGACATTTGACCTTAGCAATTTTTGAACGGCTTCCTGTAGGATAGTACTATCTGTCAGCGAAACTGGCAAGCTGGATTAGAAGAATCTGTGAGGTGGGAGTTCTTGAAACTCCAGTCTGTACCCCTGGGTGACAATATCCTGTACCCAGGGATCCAGGCATGAGGACGCCCAGACATGACTGAAGTATCTTAGTCTTGCTCCCACCTGCCCGATCTCCAGGCTGGGAGGTCCACCGTCATGCCGAGGATTTTGAGGAAGCAGAAACAGCTTTCTGTTCCTGGGAACCTGTTGGTGCAGGTTTTTTTGGATTTTCCCCGACCTCCTCTAAAGAAAGTGGAAGGGGCTTTGGATTTTTCAACTTTTGCGGTCCGAAAGGACTGCATTGTAAACGTAGAATAGGATTTCCTAGTCGTAGGTGGTGTAGAGGGAAGAAAAGTGGACTTACCCGCAGTTGCCGAGGAGATCCACGCATCTAACGCTTCCCCAAACAGAGCCTGAAGGGTAGATTTTCCACACTTTTCTTGGCTTCAGCATCCGCAGACCACTGGCGCAACCAGAGCCCCCTGCGTGCCGAGACAGCCATGGAAGAAGCCCTCGCACTCAGATGTCCTAGGTCCTTCATGGCCTCCACCATGAAACCTGCAGAATCCTGTATGTGACGTAAAAATAATTCAATGTCACTTCTATCCATAGAATCTAATTCCTCTAGTAAGGTGCCTGACCACTTTACTATGGCCTTAGAAATCCATGCACAAGCAATAGTGGGTCTTAAAGCCACGCCATTAGCTGTGTATAAAGATTTGAGTGTATTCTCAATCTTGCGGTCAGACGGCTCTTTTAGCTCGGTTGAACCAGGGACAGGTAAAACCACCTTTTTAAACAATCTAGATACAGAAGCGTCTACTACAGGCGGGGTTTCCCACTTTTTCCTGTCCTCCTCAGGGAAAGGAAAAGCAATGAGAACCCTCTGTGGAATCTGGATTTTTTTCTCTGGGTTTTCCCAGGATTTCTCAAATAATGCGTTTAATTCCTTAGACGCAGGGAAGGGAAGGCAGGCTCTTATTGTCAGTAAAATAAGCCTCCTCTACCTGCTCAGGAACCTTATCAGTAAGGTGTAAAACATCCCTAATAGCCTCAATCATAAGTTGCACCCTTTAGCAAGGGATGCCTCCCCCCCCCCAGTATATCACCATCACCGTCCCCTGAATCAGAGTCGGTATCCGTGTCAATTTGCATTATCTGGGCAAGAGCACGCTTTTTAGGGTACATACCAGAAGCTTTTGATGAGGTAGTGGGAGCTGAATACGACAAAACCTCTACAGATTGTCTTAAAACCTGTGTTTCAGTCTCATTATGTGCTATCCTAGATGAAATCTGGGATATCATTCCCCGGATAGAAGCCACCCATGGGGATTCGGATTCAGAAATCTGGGACAGAATATTACATTCCTGAGTACACGGAATAGACTCTTCAGGAGAAGATACACACTCTGCAGCACAAGACACAGAGTCTCTGGACATGGTAATGTGAGATATATCAACACACACACAGGAAAATGCAGACACAGTTTCCAGAGAGACACAGAGTATAAGGAGCCAGCACACACAGCGCCCCAGTAGGCAGTTACTATAATTGCCTGGTGCTGACTGAATAACCCTAATAGATCAAACAGTGAAAAATAACACTCTCCCCTCCCCTTGTCTAATACACCCTTTTACCGCAGAGATATCTGGAGTGAAGAGGAGGGAAGCGCTCCCTGTCAGCGTCTCTATAGTGCGATCTGCAGGGAGAAAATGGCGCTGGTGAGTGCTGGATCCGCTCTGAGGAAGAAGCCCCGTACCCTGTAATGGAGCGTCTTCCCGCTGAGGAGATTATATTGGCCTGAGGTAAATGTGGTTGCTAACAGTGGGATTAGCCCCTGTTAGCCTCAGTACACCAGTGCAGGGTCTGTGCGCTGGCTCAGGGCGCCCCTCACAGCGCCGCACCTCGTACCACTGAGCCCTCTGGAGCGCAGCTTTACAGGGCTGCGCTCCAAACCTTATGCCGCCATTTCCCGCCGGTGACCCGCTTACCGGGGCGCCGGCGTCATACTCACCACTCCATCTTCTGGCTCTGTTAGGGGGTGGCGGCCGTGCTGCGGGAGTGAGCGGTCGCCTTGTGGGCTTGCGATCATCACCCTCAGGAGCTCAGTGTCCTGTCAGCGGAGATAGGAGCCATTAACCTCTAGGGTTGGATCCCACTCCCCTCCTAAGTACCACGAAGCAGGGAGGCTGTTGCCAGCAGCCTCCCTGTACCTAACTCTTTTTAAAAAAACAATAAAACTAGATAAACTCCTAGGAGCTCCCCTAGCTGTGATTGGGTCCACCGGGCACATTTTCTAAACTGAGTATGGTAGGAGGGGCATAGAGAGAGGTGCCAGCCCACACTAATAAACTCTTAAAGTGCCCATGGCTCCCAAGGGACCCATCTATACCCCATGGTACTAATGTGGACACCAGCATCCTCTTGGACATAAGAAAAAAAAATAATTAAGTAAATTGTGTTTATTTCTCATTCTTAGGTTAAGCTATGTGGTGAGGGACAGGATTTGCTTCTGTTTGTCCATATAGTTTATAATTGACAGCCACCATCACTGATTTTGCCTATTACATTGACCACAAATAATTTGAATCGGTCCTGGACCACCAACCCAGGGCATCCCTGAAAGAGCCACGGTACACAGTTTGAGAACCACTACACTATTGTGTATTTTTTTGTGTGTACTATACTGTATGTCATCAACTCATATAAACCACTTATGAGATTGTTACAGAAACACATGCTAAAGCTCTGAGAATTGCTATCTGCAATTTCGAAGATTGACAGTCATATGGATTTGATCGGTAGAAATGCAGTAAGGTTAATGTAGTTATATAAAATGAGATAAGGTTAACTATTGTACTTATCAAATCTTTAACCCCAGCAAGCATGGATGAGTATAATTGTAAAATAGATTCTTTGGTCATTTTTTTGCCAATTTAGGGGTCTCTGAGAGATAAATGTATTTTGGTTTCTTTTTGCATGAGGTACACATTTTCATACTAAAAGCAAAAAGGCATATGCATACATCCTTATATAGTTTGTGTGTCTCATTCACTTGCGTCTCTTTACACCTGGTGAGGGTAAGCCAGAATAGACGTAATACAGTACCGCCTTGCTCAGGTAAATGCAAGTAGATGTGAACGCAAAAGCAGATACATCTGTCAAAAGGTATATCTCTTGCGGGTGCTAGAGGGACGGTACACATATACGCAATGGTGATGATGACTATCAGTAGCAACTGGCTGATTGTGCTTAATTCGTTAGTGTAACTGCTATACAGTAAGAGTAAGTAATGGAACCCTATAAAATGCTATACTTTAAATAAGCAGATATCTGTAAGCATACACTTAAAATTTGTAATCGAAAAAGTGAGCACTAGCATCATATTCAATAGCATGTAAAGAATTTAACTGATCACCATACGAACCTTTTCTGCATGTAACTTTTTAGCTGCACAAAGAGGATTGGCTACTCCCTGCAGAACCCATCCAAAGTCTGGTAGAATGTCTTCAGCTTCATACATCTCTGCAAACGATTAAAAGTTGCTTTATTACATCTTACTAATTTTTAAATTTCAATCAATACTTCAATCACACACAAATCTGGAAATATTAAAAATTTATATCATATATAGCATAGGTCTAAATATATTTCTAAGAGCCTTATTCAGGTTGGCTCGCTATTGAGACTGAAATTGCAATTGTCTCAAAATGGCTACTGCTGAAACTCGCATGTGAAGAGCCACCTTGAATGCTAAAAGACGCCCACCAATGCGTTCACAAATCTACCAATGCATCTGCAGAATTTTGATCCAATCGCAGAAACAGAGTACCTTCAACAATTGCGGTTGACCCAAGGCTACGCAGAATGAGAATGCAATCGTACCAGCTCCATGTTTAAAACCTCAAGCGATTGCAACTTACGTCAGACATATGCCCACAAAACAGCCATGACCCGCCTGCGTTTTTCCAACCACTCCCCACAAACATAATGTTAACAACCACAAAAATATACTTTCTGTTAATCAAATTGCAATCGCATTTCACTGAATCTGCAATTGCAATTTGATCTATGCGGATGCGCAATACATTTGCAGCACATGCGCAGTCTTCCAATAATTGCCCTATTTGCGATTTAGCAACCCATGCTGAATGAGGACTCAAAAACAATTGTAAAAATTACACAAGTACTCCCTGAAAATGGCACAACAAAAATTCGACCTCCTGCCACTTAAGAACTACCTTTTTTATTACATTTGTTTTATATACTTTACTCCTGAAAAGTTTGACTCCATCAATGGCTTAAAATATACATTTGAGTGGAAGGTGTAAAATTATTTTAGGGGATATTAGGCTTTAATATACCGTATATACTCGAGTATAAGCCGACTTTTTCAGCACATTTTTCTATGCTGAAAAAGACCCCCTCGGCTTATACTCGAGTGAGGGAGTTTGAGTGACAAGTTTGGCCTGGCAGCCTGGATGACAGATAGATTTGCCAGCCAATCTTACGGAGGTGAGGGTGGAGCCTCTGGTGAGTGGCGAGCGGCTTTATGTATATGTGTGTGACTGAGGGAGGGTGGGTACGCCCCTGGACAGCGTCCTCCTGCAACTCCCTCCATCAGGAAGGAAGACATTGCCGCTATGCCCAATGCCGCTGTCTTGGTAAGTGTGAGCTGCTCCGCAAGCTGTCAGTCAGTGCAGGGTGAGCTGAAACGCGTGTCGCGGGCCGCAGCCCGTCCCGCGGGTCCCGCCGCCTGGGAAGACATCGCCTCCGCTGCCGCCTGCTGCTCTTGGTCTTTCACTCACCAAGCAGGCTGTCAGGGCAGGGTGAGCTGAGCTGTGGTGGAGCTGTCCGCAACTCCCGCCGCCCGGCCCGGGAATACATTACCGCCGGTCCCGGGCCCGTCGCTGCCCGCAGTCGGTGTGTTAGAGATGGTGCAGAGTCTGTCAGGGGGGGCACTGGCTGCTAAACACAGACTGACTCTCACTCTTAGTCAGTCTGTGTGTAATATGCAGTCGCCGTCCGCGCGGAGCAGGAGCTCCATACTGTTTGTGTGTGCACTGCAGCACCGTGTTACATCATGTGAGACTGTCAGTCACAGCCCCTAATGCAGTAGAATTAAATGTACTGTTCATGTTTTTTAATATCTATGTGGCCTTTATCTTGATTAAATGACACTGGGGGCATATGTGTTTCTGGCACTATGGGGGCATGTTTTTATCTGGCACTCTGGGGGTATATGTGGCACTGGGGGCACAGCCCTAGCAACAAGCATTACCCCCTGGCAACAAGCATAACACCTACCGCATGAAAACCCTGGCAATGAGCATGACACCCTGAGCATGAAAACCCCTGGCACCGTGCATTTCCCACCCTAGGCTTATACTCGAGTCAATCATTTTTCCCATTTTTTTGTGGTAAAATTAGGTGCCTCGGCTTATATTCGGGTCGACTTATACTCGAGTATATACGGTAATTTTTGCTATGTCTCAGCTCAATATTTCCAGAGTACAAACCCCATAGATCATACAATAAAGGATTACAGAAACTATTGTGTTATTATTGGCTATGGGCCCGCTTCATGTTGCCATGCAAGGGGAGCAAATACATTTATATTTTTTCTGTGCAGGGTACATAGTAGCTGCTTTTCCATGTAGCCCACAAATGTTAGACATCTTTATTTTTACACCGCACCCAAATCTAAATCTCTCTGCACGTTACATCTCCCCCACCTGCAGTGCAACATAGTTTTGCTCAGTTGTTAGCTTTTTTGCTTTACTTACAAAAACATAACTCATGTGCAATGTTTGTTGAACTGGAAATCTTGTGCAATCAGTGGATTAGCATGGTGGGCAATTCAAAATTACCAAGGCAAAAAGTAATCACATGTACAAGACAGATAGCCATGAAACCTGTAGTATCAGGGTAGCTTGAGAACCAGAGTTGGGAAACAGTGGGTTACAGTAAACGTAGTTTGAACTTACAACACAGAACCATGATTAGGGGACTAACACATACCATAGGTACACACAAAAAAAACCACAACTCCCTTTTCGAAGAAAGAAGATTCGTTCGGCAATGTTTTTCAAACATGGGCATTAGGGACTACCTTCTACATGGACTGACACATTTTAAAAGATCAAGTTTTTCATGTGAGAATCACTGCTGCAGACTACTTCCCTTGACAGCAGTAGTTATACTTTATCAATCATCTGTGTCTTCTACTGGGATACAAGGCAAGCCAGTAACCCAACACAGTGCACAGCAAAAAATTGGATTTTAATTACCTACCAGTAAATCCTTTTCTTGTAGTCCGTAGGGGATACTGGGAATCCATTTAGTACCATGGGATATAGATGGGTCCACTAGAAGCCATGGGCACTTAAAGAATTTGATAGTGTGCACTGGCTCCTCGCTCTATGCCCCTCCTACCAGACTCAGTCTAGGAAACTGTGCCCGAGGAGACGGACATACTTTGAGAGAAGGATAGATAAAGAAAGTGGTGAGATTACGAACCAGCACACACAGAACTATAAGAAAGCCATGCTAACCAAACTTGAAACATGAACAGCGACAGCTGAACAAACCAGAATACTTAACAGTGCAGGAAGAAGGAAGCTCCGGGCGGGCACCCAGTATCCCATACGGACTATGAGAAAAGGATTTACCAGTAAATAATTAAAATCCTATTTTCTCTTACGCCCTTAGGGATACTGGGAATCCATTTAGTACCATGGGGAAGTACCAAAGCTCCCAAACCGGGGAGAGTGCTGAGGTTCCTGCAGAACTGATTGACCAAATTGAAGGTCCTCAGAGGGCAAAGTATCGAACTTGTAAAACTTTGCAAACGTGTTCGAACCTGACCAAGTAGCTGCTCGGCAGACACCCCGGGCAGCCGCCCAAGAAGAACCCACGACCTAGTAGAGTGGGCCTGTACAGATTTTGGAACCGGCAATCCTGCCGTGGAATAAGCATGCTGGATAGTGAACCTGATCCAGCGTGCAATAGACTGCTTTGAAGCAGGACACCCAATTTTATTAGGATCATAGAGAATGAACAGTGAGTCGGATTTCCTGTGACGAGCTCTCCTTTACATACACCTTCAAAGCCCTCACAACATCCAAAGACTTTGAAGTAGTAGAGATGTCCGTAACAGCCGGAAACCACAATAGGTTGGTTGATGTGAAACGCGGACACCACTTTAGGAAGAAATTGCTGAAGAGTTCTGAGTTCAGCTCTGTCCTCATGGAAAATTAAGTAGGGGCTCTTGTGAGACAACGCCCCTAGCTCCGACACACGTCTTGCTGAAGCCAAGGCCAACCGTGTGACTTTCTTCCATGTAAGGTACTTTACGTCAACCTCCTGTAACGGTTCAAACAAGTCCAATTGGAGGAACTGCAGCACCAAATTGAGGTCCCAAGGTGCCGTGGGAGGCACAAAGGGAGGCTGGATGTGTAGAACACCTTTCAAGAACGTCTGGACCTCAGGGAGAGAAGCCAATTGTTTCTGAAAGTAAATAGACAAGGCCGAAATCTGGACTTTAATTGAGCCTAGGCGTAGGCCCACATCCACTCCCGACTGCAGAAAGAGCAGGAGACGACCCAGATGAAATTACACCACAGAATATTGTCTGCTCTCACACCAAGAGACATACTTCTTCCATATACGGTGGTAATGCTTAGACGTTACCCCCTTCCTGGCTAGAATCAGTTGTTCAACTTCCATGCCGTTAAACGTAGCCGTGGTAAGTCTTGATAGACGAACGTGCCCTGTTGCAGAAGAACCTCGCGAAGAGGTAGAGGCCACGGATCTTCAATCAGATCCGTGTACCAGGCCCTTCGAGGCCAGTCCGGAGCAATGAGGATTGCTTGAACCTTTTCCCTTTTTATTCTCTTTAGAATTCTTGGGAAGTGGAGGAAACACGTACACCAGTTGGTAGACCCAGGGAGTTGTCTACCGCCACTGCTTGTGGGACTCTCGACCTGGAACAATACAGCTTGAGCTTCTTGTTGAGTCAAGAGGCCATCATGTCGATCTGTGGATATACCCACTGACGTGTCAACCAGCGGAACACCTCCGGGTGGAGGCCCCACTACTCCAGGTGCAGGTTGTGTCTGCTGAGGAAGTCTGCGTCCCAGTTTTCATTCCGGGAGTAGACTAACGCCGACAACGCCACGGCGTGTTTTTCCGCCCAGAGGAGAATTCTTGACACCTCTGACATTGCTGCTCTGCTTATCGTTCCGCCCTGTCGGCTTATGTACGTTACCGCCGTTACATTGTCCGGATGGACTTGAATGGCCTGATTCCGAAGCAGAGATGAGGCCTGCAGAAGGGCATTGTAGATTGCCCTGAGTTCCAAGATGTTTATAGGGAGGACGACTTCCCGACTTGACCATCTTCCTTGAAACTGCACCCCCTGGGTGACTGCTCCACAACCTCTGGGCTTGCGTCTGTGGCTAGCAGAATCCAATTCTGAATCACGAACCTCCGACCCTCGACTAGGTGAGAAGTCTGTAGCCACCACAGAAGGGAGATTCTGGCTCTTGGCGACAGAAAGATACTCTGGTGTACGTAAAGATGTGATCCGAACCATTTATCCAACAGATCCAGCTGGAAGGGCCTCGCATGAAACCTTCCGTACTGAAGCGCCTCGTAAGAGGCCACCATTTCCCCCTGAAGGTGAATGAACAGATGCACCGAGATCCGGGTTGGCTTCAGGACAGCCCGAACCATCAACTGGATTACCATAACCTTCTCCAAGGGAAGGAACACTCTCTGAGACTCTGTGTCCAGTATCATTCCCAGGAAAGGAAGCCTCTGCATCGGTTCCAGGTGAGATTTTGGTAAGTTCAGAATCCACCCGTGATCCAGGAGTAGTCTAATTGAGAGGCCAATGCTTTCCAACAACCGCTCCCTGGACGGCACCTTTATCAGAAGATCGTATAGGTACTGAATTATGTTCACTCCTTGTAGAAACATCATCTCTGCCATCACCTTGGTGAACACTCTCGGTGCCGTGGAGAGACTGAATGGCAGGGCCTAGAACTGGTAGTGGCAGTCCTGCAGTGCAAACCGTAGATAAGCCTGATGAGGCGGCCAGATCGGAATGTGAAGGTACGCATCCTTGATATCCAAAGATACTAGGAATTCCCTCTCCTCCAGACCTGAGATCACCGCTCTCAGAGACTCCATCTGGAATTTGAACACCCGTAAGTACGGGTTGAACGACTTGAGGTTCAAAATCGTCCTTAATGAACCATCCGGTTTCGATACAAGTTGGGATAATATCCCTTGTTGTTCAGATGACGTGGAACTGGAACAATGACCTGAGTTGGTACAGTGTTTGAATGGCATCGTGCAAGGTTATACTTGTTTCTTGTGAAACTGCTAAGCCTGATTTGAAGAATCGGTGAGGTGGGAGCTCCTGAAACTCCAGTCTGTAGCCCTGGAAAATAGTATCTATGACCCAGGGATCCTAGCACGAACCTGTCCAAATGTGACTGAAAAATTTTAGTCAGGCTCCCACCTGCCAGTCAACCCGGCATTGCGGTCCGTCATTCTGAAGGCTTTGAGGAAGCAGAGCTTGAGCTCTGTTTCTGTAAACCGGCAGTTGCTGGCTTGTGTGGTTTACCTCTAGTGCCTCTGGTGGCTGTAGAAGAGCCGCTGGTTTTGCCCTTAAACTTGGCAGTCCGAAAGGATTGTAGATTAGGTCCTGAGTAGGACTTCCTGGCTGGGGGAGCTACAAAAAGAAGATACGTGGACTTACCATTTGTCTAATTCATCTCCAAATAAGGTCTCTCCAGTGAAGGAAGTACGCGTCAGCAGTCCACTGGTGTAGCTATAAGCTTCTGCGTGCTGATACTGCCATAGCAGTGCTGCATGCATTAGCAAGCCAATTTCTTTTATGGCTTCCACCATAAAATGTGCAGAGTCCTGTATATGTTGCAGGAGTAAAATAATCTCCCCATGAGGCAAGGTACCTAACCCCTCAAGTAGGTTACCCGACCATTTGGCGATGGCTTTAGTAATCCAGCCACATGCTATAGTGGGTCTCTGGGCCACCCCAGCAGCTGTAAACAAAGATTTGAGTGTATTCTCAATTCTACGATCAGCCAGGTCTTTTAGGGAAGCTGCACCCGAGACAGGCAATACAATTTTTTGTGACAGCATGGATACTGATGCATCCACTATCGGTGGATTTTCCCATTTTTTTCCTATCCTCAGGAGGAAAAGGAAAAGATGATATCAACCTTTTAGGGATTTTAAATTTCCTATCAGGATTAACCCACGGTTCTTCAAACAGGGTATTTAGTTCCTTTGACACAGGAAGAGTGGCTGAGGATTTATTTTTTTATATTAAAATAAGATTCCTCAGTCTCCTGTTACCTTATCAGGGATATGCAGAACTTCTCTGATAGCTACTAATTTAGTGATGTGCACCGGAAATTTTTCGGGTTTTGTGTTTTGGTTTTGGGTTCGGTTCCGCGGCCGTGTTTTGGGTTCGACCGCGTTTTGGCAAAACCTCACCGAATTTTTTTTGTCGGATTCGGGTGTGTTTTGGATTCGGGTGTTTTTTTCAAAAAACCCTAAAAAACAGCTTAAATCATAGAATTTGGGGGTCATTTTGATTAGAGATGAGCGGGTTCGGTTTCTCTGAATCCGAACCCGCCAGAACTTCATGTTTTTTTTCACGGGTCCGAGCGACTCGGATCTTCCCGCCTTGCTCGGTTAACCCGAGCGCGCCCGAACGTCATCATGACGCTGTCGGATTCTCGCGAGGCTCGGATTCTATCGCGAGACTCGGATTCTATATAAGGAGCCGCGCGTCGCCGCCATTTTCACACGTGCATTGAGATTGATAGGGAGAGGACGTGGCTGGCGTCCTCTCCGTTTAGAATAGATTAGAGAGACACTTGATTTACTAATTTTGGGGAGCATTAGGAGTACTCAGTACAGTGCAGAGTTTTGCTGATAGTGACCAGTGACCACCAGTTTATTTATAATCCATTCTCTGCCTGAAAAAAGCGATACACAGCACACAGTGACTCAGTCACATACCATATCTGTGTGCACTGCTCAGGCTCAGGCCAGTGTGCTGCATCATCTATTATCTATATATAATATTATATATATCTGTCTGACTGCTCAGCTCACACAGCTTATAATTGTGGGGGAGACTGGGGAGCACTACTGCAGTGCCAGTTATAGGTTATAGCAGGAGCCAGGAGTACATAATATATTATATAGTGAGTGACCACCAGACACACAGTGCAGTTTATTTAATATATCCGTTCTCTGCCTGAAAAAAGCGATACACACAGTGACTCAGTCAGTCACATACCATATCTGTGTGCACTGCTCAGGCTCAGGCCAGTGTGCTGCATCATCTATATATATTATATATCTGTCTGACTGCTCAGCTCACACAGCTTATAATTGTGGGGGAGACTGGGGAGCACTACTGCAGTGCCAGTTATAGGTTATAGCAGGAGCCAGGAGTACATAATATTATATTAAAATTAAACAGTGCACACTTTTGCTGCAGGAGTGCCACTGCCAGTGTGACTAGTGACCAGTGACCTGACCACCAGTATATATAATATTAGTAGTATACTATCTCTTTATCAACCAGTCTATATATTAGCAGCAGACACAGTACAGTGCGGTAGTTCACGGCTGTGGCTACCTCTGTGTCGGCACTCGGCAGCCCGTCCATAATTGTATATACCACCTAACCGTGGTTTTTTTTTCTTTCTTTATACATACATACTAGTTACGAGTATACTATCTCTTTATCAACCAGTCTATATTAGCAGCAGACACAGTACAGTGCGGTAGTTCACGGCTGTGGCTACCTCTGTGTCGGCACTCGGCAGCCCGTCCATAATTGTATATACCACCTAACCGTGGTTTTTTTTTCTTTCTTTATACATACATACTAGTTACGAGTATACTATCTCTTTATCAACCAGTCTATATATTAGCAGCAGACACAGTACAGTGCGGTAGTTCACGGCTGTGGCTACCTCTGTGTCGGCACTCGGCAGCCCGTCCATAATTGTATATACCACCTAACCGTGGTTTTTTTTTCTTTCTTTATACATACATACTAGTTACGAGTATACTATCTCTTTATCAACCAGTCTATATTAGCAGCAGACACAGTACAGTGCGGTAGTTCACGGCTGTGGCTACCTCTGTGTCGGCACTCGGCAGCCCGTCCATAATTGTATATACCACCTAACCGTGGTTTTTTTTTCTTTCTTTATACATACATACTAGTTACGAGTATACTATCTCTTTATCAACCAGTCTATATATTAGCAGCAGACACAGTACAGTGCGGTAGTTCACGGCTGTGGCTACCTCTGTGTCGGCACTCGGCAGCCCGTCCATAATTGTATATACCACCTAACCGTGGTTTTTTTTTCTTTCTTTATACATACATACTAGTTACGAGTATACTATCTCTTTATCAACCAGTCTATATTAGCAGCAGACACAGTACAGTGCGGTAGTTCACGGCTGTGGCTACCTCTGTGTCGGCACTCGGCAGCCCGTCCATAATTGTATATACCACCTAACCGTGGTTTTTTTTTCTTTCTTTATACATACATACTAGTTACGAGTATACTATCTCTTTATCAACCAGTCTATATTAGCAGCAGACACAGTACAGTGCGGTAGTTCACGGCTGTGGCTACCTCTGTGTCGGCACTCGGCAGCCCGTCCATAATTGTATATACCACCTAACCGTGTTTTTTTTTTCTTTCTTTATACATACATACTAGTTACGAGTATACTATCTCTTTATCAACCAGTCTATATATTAGCAGCAGACACAGTACAGTGCGGTAGTTCACGGCTGTGGCTACCTCTGTGTCGGCACTCGGCAGCCCGTCCATAATTGTATATACCACCTAACCGTGTTTTTTTTTTTTTTCTTTATACATACATACTAGTTACGAGTATACTATCTCTTTATCAACCAGTCTATATTAGCAGCAGACACAGTACAGTGCGGTAGTTCACGGCTGTGGCTACCTCTGTGTCGGCACTCGGCAGCCCGTCCATAATTGTATATACCACCTAACCGTGGTTTTTTTTTATTTCTGTATACATACATACTAGTTACGAGTATACTATCTCTTTATCAACCAGTCTATATTAGCAGCAGACACAGTACAGTGCGGTAGTTCACGGCTGTGGCTACCTCTGTGTCGGCACTCGGCAGCCCGTCCATAATTGTATATACCACCTAACCGTGGTTTTTTTTTCTTTCTTTATACATACATACTAGTTACGAGTATACTATCTCTTTATCAACCAGTCTATATTAGCAGCAGACACAGTACAGTGCGGTAGTTCACGGCTGTGGCTACCTCTGTGTCGGCACTCGGCAGCCCGTCCATAATTGTATATACCACCTAACCGTGTTTTTTTTTCTTTCTTTATACATACATACTAGTTACGAGTATACTATCTCTTTATCAACCAGTCTATATTAGCAGCAGACACAGTACAGTGCGGTAGTTCACGGCTGTGGCTACCTCTGTGTCGGCACTCGGCAGCCCGTCCATAATTGTATATACCACCTAACCGTGGTTTTTTTTTCTTTCTTTATACATACATACTAGTTACGAGTATACTATCTCTTTATCAACCAGTCTATATTAGCAGCAGACACAGTACAGTGTGGTAGTTCACGGCTGTGGCTACCTCTGTGTCGGCACTCGGCAGCCCGTCCATAATTGTATATACCACCTAACCGTGTTTTTTTTTTCTTTCTTTATACATACATACTAGTTACGAGTATACTATCTCTTTATCAACCAGTCTATATATTAGCAGCAGACACAGTACAGTGCGGTAGTTCACGGCTGTGGCTACCTCTGTGTCGGCACTCGGCAGCCCGTCCATAATTGTATATACCACCTAACCGTGGTTTTTTTTTCTTTCTTTATACATACATACTAGTTACGAGTATACTATCTCTTTATCAACCAGTCTATATATTAGCAGCAGACACAGTACAGTGCGGTAGTTCACGGCTGTGGCTACCTCTGTGTCGGCACTCGGCAGCCCGTCCATAATTGTATACTAGTATCCAATCCATCCATCTCCATTGTTTACCTGAGGTGCCTTTTAGTTGTGCCTATTAAAATATGGAGAACAAAAATGTTGAGGTTCCAAAATTAGGGAAAGATCAAGATCCACTTCCACCTCGTGCTGAAGCTGCTGCCACTAGTCATGGCCGAGACGATGAAATGCCAGCAACGTCGTCTGCCAAGGCCGATGCCCAATGTCATAGTACAGAGCATGTCAAATCCAAAACACCAAATATCAGTAAAAAAAGGACTCCAAAACCTAAAATAAAATTGTCGGAGGAGAAGCGTAAACTTGCCAATATGCCATTTACCACACGGAGTGGCAAGGAACGGCTGAGGCCCTGGCCTATGTTCATGGCTAGTGGTTCAGCTTCACATGAGGATGGAAGCACTCAGCCTCTCGCTAGAAAAATGAAAAGACTCAAGCTGGCAAAAGCAGCACAGCAAAGAACTGTGCATTCTTCGAAATCCCAAATCCACAAGGAGAGTCCAATTGTGTCGGTTGCGATGCCTGACCTTCCCAACACTGGACGTGAAGAGCATGCGCCTTCCACCATTTGCACGCCCCCTGCAAGTGCTGGAAGGAGCACCCGCAGTCCAGTTCCTGATAGTCAGATTGAAGATGTCAGTGTTGAAGTACACCAGGATGAGGAGGATATGGGTGTTGCTGGCGCTGGGGAGGAAATTGACCAGGAGGATTCTGATGGTGAGGTGGTTTGTTTAAGTCAGGCACCTGGGGAGACACCTGTTGTCCGTGGGAGGAATATGGCCGTTGACATGCCAGGTGAAAATACCAAAAAAATCAGCTCTTCGGTGTGGAGGTATTTCACCAGAAATGCGGACAACAGGTGTCAAGCCGTGTGTTCCCTTTGTCAAGCTGTAATAAGTAGGGGTAAGGACGTTAACCACCTCGGAACATCCTCCCTTATACGTCACCTGCAGCGCATTCATAATAAGTCAGTGACAAGTTCAAAAACTTTGGGTGACAGCGGAAGCAGTCCACTGACCAGTAAATCCCTTCCTCTTGTAACCAAGCTCACGCAAACCACCCCACCAACTCCCTCAGTGTCAATTTCCTCCTTCCCCAGGAATGCCAATAGTCCTGCAGGCCATGTCACTGGCAATTCTGACGAGTCCTCTCCTGCCTGGGATTCCTCCGATGCATCCTTGCGTGTAACGCCTACTGCTGCTGGCGCTGCTGTTGTTGCCGCTGGGAGTCGATGGTCATCCCAGAGGGGAAGTCGTAAGCCCACTTGTACTACTTCCAGTAAGCAATTGACTGTTCAACAGTCCTTTGCGAGGAAGATGAAATATCACAGCAGTCATCCTACTGCAAAGCGGATAACTGAGTCCTTGACAACTATGTTGGTGTTAGACGTGCGTCCGGTATCCGCCGTTAGTTCACAGGGAACTAGACAATTTATTGAGGCAGTGTGCCCCCGTTACCAAATACCATCTAGGTTCCACTTCTCTAGGCAGGCGATACCGAGAATGTACACGGACGTCAGAAAAAGACTCACCAGTGTCCTAAAAAATGCAGTTGTACCCAATGTCCACTTAACCACGGACATGTGGACAAGTGGAGCAGGGCAGGGTCAGGACTATATGACTGTGACAGCCCACTGGGTAGATGTATGGACTCCCGCCGCAAGAACAGCAGCGGCGGCACCAGTAGCAGCATCTCGCAAACGCCAACTCTTTCCTAGGCAGGCTACGCTTTGTATCACCGCTTTCCAGAATACGCACACAGCTGAAAACCTCTTACGGCAACTGAGGAAGATCATCGCGGAATGGCTTACCCCAATTGGACTCTCCTGTAGATTTGTGGCATCGGACAACGCCAGCAATATTGTGTGTGCATTAAATATGGGCAAATTCCAGCACGTCCCATGTTTTGCACATACCTTGAATTTGGTGGTGCAGCATTTTTAAAAAAACGACAGGGGCGTGCAAGAGATGCTGTCGGTGGCCAGAAGAATTGCGGGACACTTTCGGCGTACAGGACACAAACACCGGGCCCATCTAGGAGTGGCACTGCAGTGTCACGCAGGATGTCCCTTCCAAAAAACCCTCCCCAAACAGCACATGACGCAAAGAAAAAAAGAGGCGCAATGAGGTAGCTGTGTGAGTAAGATAAGCGACCCTAGTGGCCGACACAAACACCGGGCCCATCTAGGAGTGGCACTGCAGTGTCACGCAGGATGTCCCTTCCAAAAAACCCTCCCCAAACAGCACATGACGCAAAGAAAAAAAGAGGCGCAATGAGGTAGCTGTGTGAGTAAGATAAGCGACCCTAGTGGCCGACACAAACACCGGGCCCATCTAGGAGTGGCACTGCAGTGTCACGCAGGATGGCCCTTCCAAAAAACCCTCCCCAAACAGCACATGACGCAAAGAAAAAAAGAGGCGCAATGAGGTAGCTGTGTGAGTAAGATAAGCGACCCTAGTGGCCGACACAAACACCGGGCCCATCTAGGAGTGGCACTGCAGTGTCACGCAGGATGGCCCTTCCAAAAAACATTCCACAAACAGCACATGACGCAAAGAAAAATTAAAGAAAAAAGAGGTGCAAGATGGAATTGTCCTTGGGCCCTCCCACCCACCCTTATGTTGTATAAACAGGACATGCACACTTTAACCAACCCATCATTTCAGTGACAGGGTCTGCCACACGACTGTGACTGAAATGACGGGTTGGTTTGGACCCCCACCAAAAAAGAAGCAATTAATCTCTCCTTGCACAAACTGGCTCTACAGAGGCAAGATGTCCACCTCATCATCATCCTCCGATATATCACCGTGTACATCCCCCTCCTCACAGATTATCAATTCGTCCCCACTGGAATCCACCATCTCAGCTCCCTGTGTACTTTGTGGAGGCAATTGCTGCTGGTCAATGTCTCCACGGAGGAATTGATTATAATTCATTTTAATGAACATCATCTTCTCCACATTTTCTGGATGTAACCTCGTACGCCGATTGCTGACAAGGTGAGCGGCGGCACTAAACACTCTTTCGGAGTACACACTTGTGGGAGGGCAACTTAGGTAGAATAAAGCCAGTTTGTGCAAGGGCCTCCAAATTGCCTCTTTTTCCTGCCAGTATAAGTACGGACTGTGTGACGTGCCTACTTGGATGCGGTCACTCATATAATCCTCCACCATTCTTTCAATGGTGAGAGAATCATATGCAGTGACAGTAGACGACATGTCCGTAATCGTTGTCAGGTCCTTCAGTCCGGACCAGATGTCAGCATCAGCAGTCGCTCCAGACTGCCCTGCATCACCGCCAGCGGGTGGGCTCGGAATTCTGAGCCTTTTCCTCGCACCCCCAGTTGCGGGAGAATGTGAAGGAGGAGATGTTGACAGGTCGCGTTCCGCTTGACTTGACAATTTTCTCACCAGCAGGTCTTTCAACCCCAGCAGACTTGTGTCTGCCGGAAAGAGAGATCCAAGGTAGGCTTTAAATCTAGGATCGAGCACGGTGGCCAAAATGTAGTGCTCTGATTTCAACAGATTGACCACCCGTGAATCCTTGTTAAGCGAATTAAGGGCTCCATCCACAAGTCCCACATGCCTAGCGGAATCGCTCCGTGTTAGCTCCTCCTTCAATGTCTCCAGCTTCTTCTGCAAAAGCCTGATGAGGGGAATGACCTGACTCAGGCTGGCAGTGTCTGAACTGACTTCACGTGTGGCAAGTTCAAAGGGCATCAGAACCTTGCACAACGTTGAAATCATTCTCCACTGCACTTGAGACAGGTGCATTCCACCTCCTATATCGTGCTCAATTGTATAGGCTTGAATGGCCTTTTGCTGCTCCTCCAACCTCTGAAGCATATAGAGGGTTGAATTCCACCTCGTTACCACTTCTTGCTTCAGATGATGGCAGGGCAGGTTCAGTAGTTTTTGGTGGTGCTCCAGTCTTCTGTACGTGGTGCCTGTACGCCGAAAGTGTCCCGCAATTCTTCTGGCCACCGATAGCATCTCTTGCACGCCCCTGTCGTTTTTTAAAAAATTCTGCACCACCAAATTCAAGGTATGTGCAAAACATGGGACGTGCTGGAATTTGCCCATATTTAATGCACACACAATATTGCTGGCGTTGTCCGATGCCACAAATCCACAGGAGAGTCCAATTGGGGTAAGCCATTCCGCGATGATCTTCCTCAGTTGCCGTAAGAGGTTTTCAGCTGTGTGCGTATTCTGGAAAGCGGTGATACAAAGCGTAGCCTGCCTAGGAAAGAGTTGGCGTTTGCGAGATGCTGCTACTGGTGCCGCCGCTGCTGTTCTTGCGGCGGGAGTCCATACATCTACCCAGTGGGCTGTCACAGTCATATAGTCCTGACCCTGCCCTGCTCCACTTGTCCACATGTCCGTGGTTAAGTGGACATTGGGTACAGCTGCATTTTTTAGGACACTGGTGAGTCTTTTTCTGAGGTCTGTGTACATTTTCGGTATCGCCTGCCTAGAGAAGTGAAACCTAGATGGTATTTGGTAACGGGGGCACACTACCTCAAGAAATTGTCTAGTTCCCTGTGAACTAACGGCGGATACCGGACGCACGTCTAACACCAACATAGTTGTCAAGGCCTCAGTTATCCGCTTTGCAGCAGGATGACTGCTGTGATATTTCATCTTCCTCGCAAAGGACTGTTGGACAGTCAATTGCTTACTGGAAGTAGTACAAGTGGTCTTCCGACTTCCCCTCTGGGATGACCATCGACTCCCAGCAGCAACAACAGCAGCGCCAGCAGCAGTAGGCGTTACACGCAAGGATGCATCGGAGGAATCCCAGGCAGGAGAGGACTCGTCAGAATTGCCAGTGACATGGCCTGCAGGACTATTGGCATTCCTGGGGAAGGAGGAAATTGACACTGAGGGAGTTGGTGGGGTGGTTTGCGTGAGCTTGGTTACAAGAGGAAGGGATTTACTGGTCAGTGGACTGCTTCCGCTGTCACCCAAAGTTTTTGAACTTGTCACTGACTTATTATGAATGCGCTGCAGGTGACGTATAAGGGAGGATGTTCCGAGGTGGTTAACGTCCTTACCCCTACTTATTACAGCTTGACAAAGGCAACACACGGCTTGACACCTGTTGTCCGCATTTCTGTTGAAATACCTCCACACTGAAGAGCTGATTTTTTTGGTATTTTCACCAGGCATGTCAACGGCCATATTCCTCCCACGGACAACAGGTGTCTCCCCGGGTGCCTGACTTAAACAAACCACCTCACCATCAGAATCCTCCTGGTCAATTTCCTCCCCAGCGCCAGCAACACCCATATCCTCCTCATCCTGGTGTACTTCAACACTGACATCTTCAATCTGACTATCAGGAACTGGACTGCGGGTGCTCCTTCCAGCACTTGCAGGGGGCGTGCAAATGGTGGAAGGCGCATGCTCTTTCACGTCCAGTGTTGGGAAGGTCAGGCATCGCAACCGACACAATTGGACTCTCCTTGTGGATTTGGGATTTCGAAGAACGCACAGTTCTTTGCGGTGCTTTTGCCAGCTTGAGTCTTTTCAGTTTTCTAGCGAGAGGCTGAGTGCTTCCATCCTCATGTGAAGCTGAACCACTAGCCATGAACATAGGCCAGGGCCTCAGCCGTTCCTTGCCACTCCGTGTGGTAAATGGCATATTGGCAAGTTTACGCTTCTCCTCCGACAATTTTATTTTAGGTTTTGGAGTCCTTTTTTTACTGATATTTGGTGTTTTGGATTTGACATGCTCTGTACTATGACATTGGGCATCGGCCTTGGCAGACGACGTTGCTGGCATTTCATCATCTCGGCCATGACTAGTGGCAGCAGCTTCAGCACGAGGTGGAAGTGGATCTTGATCTTTCCCTAATTTTGGAACCTCAACATTTTTGTTCTCCATATTTTAATAGGCACAACTAAAAGGCACCTCAGGTAAACAATGGAGATGGATGGATACTAGTATACTTATGGATGGACTGCCGAGTGCCGACACAGAGGTAGCTACAGCCGTGGACTACCGTACTGTGTCTGCTGCTAATATAGACTGGATGATAATGAGATGAAATCAATATATATATGTATGTATATATAATATCACTAGTACTGCAGCCGGACAGGTAGATAATATATTTATTAGGTAATGATGACTGATGACGGACCTGCTGGACACTGTCAGCTCAGCAGCACCGCAGACTGCTACAGTAAGCTACTATACTATAGTAGTATGTACAAAGAAGAAAGAAAAAAAAAACCACGGGTAGGTGGTATACAATTATGGATGGACTGCCGAGTGCCGACACAGAGGTAGCTACAGCCGTGGACTACCGTACTGTGTCTGCTGCTAATATAGACTGGATGATAATGAGATGAAATCAATATATATATATGTATGTATATATAATATCACTAGTACTGCAGCCGGACAGGTAGATAATATATTTATTAGGTAATGATGACTGATGACGGACCTGCTGGACACTGTCAGCTCAGCAGCACCGCAGACTGCTACAGTAAGCTACTATACTATAGTAGTATGTACAAAGAAAGAAAAAAAAAAACCACGGGTAGGTGGTATACAATTATGGATGGACTGCCGAGTGCCGACACAGAGGTAGCTACAGCCGTGGACTAACGTACTGTGTCTGCTGCTAATATAGACTGGATGATAATGAGATGAAATCAATATATATATGTATGTATATATAATATCACTAGTACTGCAGCCGGACAGGTAGATAATATATTTATTAGGTAATGATGACTGATGACGGACCTGCTGGACACTGTCAGCTCAGCAGCACCGCAGACTGCTACAGTAAGCTACTATACTATAGTAGTATGTACAAAGAAGAAAGAAAAAAAAAAAACCACGGGTAGGTGGTATACAATTATGGATGGACTGCCGAGTGCCGACACAGAGGTAGCTACAGCCGTGGACTAACGTACTGTGTCTGCTGCTAATATAGACTGGATGATTGATAATGAGATGAAATCAATATATATATGTATGTATATATAATATCACTAGTACTGCAGCCGGACAGGTAGATAATATATTTATTAGGTAATGATGACTGATGACGGACCTGCTGGACACTGTCAGCTCAGCAGCACCGCAGACTGCTACAGTAAGCTACTATACTATAGTAGTATGTACAAAGAAGAAAGAAAAAAAAAAACCACGGGTAGGTGGTATACAATTATGGATGGACTGCCGAGTGCCGACACAGAGGTAGCTACAGCCGTGGACTACCGTACTGTGTCTGCTGCTAATATAGACTGGATGATAATGAGATGAAATCAATATATATATGTATGTATATATAATATCACTAGTACTGCAGCCGGACAGGTAGATAATATATTTATTAGGTAATGATGACTGATGACGGACCTGCTGGACACTGTCAGCTCAGCAGCACCGCAGACTGCTACAGTAAGCTACTATACTATAGTAGTATGTACAAAGAAAGGAAAAAAAAAAACCACGGGTAGGTGGTATACAATTATGGATGGACTGCCGAGTGCCGACACAGAGGTAGCTACAGCCGTGGACTACCGTACTGTGTCTGCTGCTAATATAGACTGGATGATAATGAGATGAAATCAATATATATATGTATGTATATATAATATCACTAGGACTGCAGCCGGACAGGTAGATAATATATTTATTAGGTAATGATGACTGATGACGGACCTGCTGGACACTGTCAGCTCAGCAGCACCGCAGACTGCTACAGTAAGCTACTATACTATAGTAGTATGTACAAAGAAGAAAGAAAGAAAAACCACGGGTAGGTGGTATACAATTATGGAAGGACTGCCGAGTGCCGACACAGAGGTAGCTACAGCCGTGGACTAACGTACTGTGTCTGCTGCTAATATAGACTGGATGATTGATAATGAGATGAAATCAATATATATATGTATGTATATATAATATCACTAGTACTGCAGCCGGACAGGTAGATAATATATTTATTAGGTAATGATGACTGATGACGGACCTGCTGGACACTGTCAGCTCAGCAGCACCGCAGACTGCTACAGTAAGCTACTATACTATAGTAGTATGTACAAAGAAGAAAGAAAAAAAAAACCACGGGTAGGTGGTATACAATTATGGATGGACTGCCGAGTGCCGACACAGAGGTAGCTACAGCCGTGGACTAACGTACTGTGTCTGCTGCTAATATAGACTGGATGATTGATAATGAGATGAAATCAATATATATATGTATGTATATATAATATCACTAGTACTGCAGCCGGACAGGTAGATAATATATTTATTAGGTAATGATGACTGATGACGGACCTGCTGGACACTGTCAGCTCAGCAGCACCGCAGACTGCTACAGTAAGCTACTATACTATAGTAGTATGTACAAAGAAGAAAGAAAAAAAAAAAAACCACGGGTAGGTGGTATACAATTATGGATGGACTGCCGAGTGCCGACACAGAGGTAGCTACAGCCGTGGACTAACGTACTGTGTCTGCTGCTAATATAGAGTCTAGACTGGATGATAAATTATTGATAATGAGATGAAATCAATATAATATCACTAGTACTGCAGCCGGACAGGTACTATATATATTTATTATGTAATGACTGATGACGGACCTGCTGGACACTGTCAGGTCAGCAGCACCGCAGACTGCTACAGTAAGCTACTATAGTAGTATGTATAAAGAAGAATGAAAAAAAAAAAAACCACGGGTAGGTGGTATACAATATTATATATATATATATATATATATATATATATATTATATACAATTATATATATATATATATATATATATATATATTAAACTGGTGGTGATTGATTATTAAACTGGTGGTCAGGTCACGTTGCAACTTGCAACTAGTACTCCGAGTCCTAAGCAGACAATCACAAAATATATTATTATACTGGTGGTCAGTGTGGTCACAACAATGGCAGTGTGGCACTGACTCTGGCAGCAAAAGTGTGCACTGTACGTTATATGTACTCCTGAGTCCTGCTCTCAGACTCTAACTGCTCCCCACTGTCAGTGTCTCCCCCACAAGTCAGATAATTAATACAATACAGTCACACTATCTAATCTATATCACTTCAGCAAGTAGTATAGTAGTACTCCTCCTAATAGTAATAATGCTCCCCAAAATACTGTGTCTCTCTCGTCTCTACTGTGTCTCTCTCTTCTCTAAACGGAGAGGACGCCAGCCACGTCCTCTCCCTATGACTCTCAATGCACGTGTGAAAATGGCGGCGACGCGCGGCTCCTTATATAGAATTTGAGTCTCGCGAGAATCCGACAGCGGGATGATGACGTTCGGGCGCGCTCGGGTTAACCGAGCAAGGCGGGAAGATCCGAGTCGCTCGGACCCGTGAAGAAAAAACTGAAGTTCGGGCGGGTTCGGATTCAGAGGAACCGAACCCGCTCATCACTAGCTACTATGAGAGCCTCTATTCCCTGTGACAGAGTAGCCTCCCCCACCTCTGAGTCCACCTCCACCTCCTCCATGTCTGACCCCTCATCATCAGAGTCAGACTGCAGGATTTGGGCCAAAGGAAGTTTTTGCGGACAAATGGTAGGGGACTGAGACGCTGGTTTTGGTACTCAGTCTCCGTTCATAAACTCAGTCATCGATTGTCTCTAGTATTGCGTCTCTTTCTCATTGCGGGACAATTTAGTAAAAATATTGGAAATCATTCCCCTAATGGAATCCAGTCAAGCTGGATATGCCCTGCTAGCCTGGGAGGGTACACTGCAGTGAACCCCCTGGAGAAGAGGAACACTGTGCCTTACATGAAACAAACTCTTTGACATACTGTGACAGCACGCACGCACACACACATACACACACAGGAAAAGGTTAAATGCACAATTAACCTACAAAGAGCCCTTCCAGGGAGACACAGAGATAGTATGGAGTCAGCACACTAATGCCGAGCTTAGCTGGGTCACAGATAAGTACCCAGATTGGGGACTTAGTACACTAGTAAGCGCTCTCCCCCCCTGCTATGAACCCCTGCTACCACTGAGGTAATCTGGAGTCTCTCCAGAGAAGCTGCGCGTCCCTTTCTGTCAGCGTCTGTGTCCACTGCAGAGGTAAAATGGTGCTGGTGAGCTGATGGATCCGCTCATAGTGAAGCCCCACCCCTTCAATCGTGCGCAGACTTCCCGCACATTTTTATACTGGCTGAGGAAATTTTAGTGCCTAATATGGAGTCAGCCCCCTTTTATGTCTGTAATGCCAGTCTGGGTACTGTGTACCCATGTAGTGTACTTAGACTCAGTTCGCTCCCTCAGAAGCGGTGTGTCTGAACTGTGTACTGAGTCTGGAGACCAAGCCGCCCCATGTAGAAGCCGTGCGTCTCCATACCCTCATGCCGCCATAATGGCCGGCGATCCGCTAACCGGGACGCCGGCTTAGTACTCACCACTCTTTTATCTTCTGGCTCTGTTAGGGGTGGTAGCATGCTGCGGGAATGTACGCTGGCTGTGGTGGGGCTTGCAAATAGTTTCCTCAGGAATTAGTGTCCTGTCAGCGGGGAACGGGACCATTAACCCTTCAAAAGTTTGGCCCCCCCCCCCTAAGTCCCACTGGTGCCATCCAGTCCTGCCTGAAAATAGGATTTTAATTACCTACTGGTAAATCCTTTTTTCATAGTCCGTGGAGGATACTCGGTTCCACATTAGTACCATGGGGTATAAACGGGTCCACTAGGAGCCATTGGCACTTTAAGAAATTAATAGTGTAGGCTGGCTCCTCCCTCTATGCCCCTCCTACCAGACTCAGTCTAGAAACTGAGCCCGAGGAGACGGACATACTTCGAGAGAAGGATTTAACTGAATAGTGGTGAGATTAGAACCAGCACACACATAATCAAGAAGAAAGCCATGCTAACCCAACTTGAATCGCAACAGCAACGGCTGAACCAACAACAATACTTAACCAAATAACAGTGCAGAAAAACAAAGCCCTGGGCGGAAGCCCAGTATCCTCTAGGAACTACGAAAAAAGGATTTACCGGTAGGTAATTAAAATCCTATTTTCTCTTACATCCTAGAGGATACTAAGGTCCACATTAGTACCATGGGGATGTACCAAAGCTCCCAAACTGGGTGGAAGAGTGCTGAGGTACCTGCAGAACAGATTTTCCAAACTGAAGGTCCTCAGCGGCCAAAGTATCGAACTTGTAGAACTTAGCAAACATGTTCGAACCAGACCAAGTAGCTGCTCGGCAGAGCTGTAAAGCCGAGACACCCTGGGCAGCCGCCCAGGAAGAACCCACCGACCTATTAGAGTGGGCCTGTACCGAATTTGGAACCGGTAAACCTGCCGTAGAATAGGCATGCTGGATAGTAAGCCTGATCCAGCGAGAAATAGACTGCTTTGAAGCAGGACACCCAATCTTATTAGGATCATAGAGCACAAACAGCGAGTCAGAATTTCTGTGACAAGCCATCCGTTGTACATAAATTTTCAAAGCCCTCACAACCTCCAAAGACTTTGAAGAAGCAGAGGTGTCAGTAAGCAACGGAACCACAATAGGTTGGTTGATATGAAAAGCAGACACCACCTTCGGAAGAAACTGCTGACGAGTTCTGAGTTCAGCACGATTCTCATGAAAAATCAAGTAGGGGCTCTTGTTAGACAATGGCCCCAGTTCCAACACTTGCCTGGCCGAAGCCAGGGCCAACAGTGTAACTGTCTTCCACGTAAGAAACTTAACGTCTACTGCCTGTAAGGGCTCAAACCAATCCGACTGGAGGAACTGCAACACAACATTGAGATCCCAAGGTGCCGTAGGAGGCACAAAGGGCGGTTGAATGTGTAGAACACCTTTCAAAAAGGTCTGAACCTCCAGAAGAGACGCCAATTGTTTCTGGAAGAAAATGCACAAGGCCGAAATCTGGACTTTTAAGGAGAACCAAATGTAGGCCCACATCCACTTCCAACCTGCAGAAAAAGAAGAAAACGCCCCAGCTTAAAGTCTGCCGCATGATTTTCCTGGTCTCATATCAATAGACGTACTTCTTCCAAATAATGTGGTAATGCTTAGACATTACCCCCTTTCTGGCTTGGATCAAAGTAGGAATCACCCTATCCGGAATCCCTTTACGGGCTAGAATCTGACGCTCAACCTCCATGCCATCAAATGTAGCCGCGGTAAGTCTTGATAGACGAACGGCCCTTGCTGTAGAAGATCCCCGCAAAGATGAAGAGGCCACGGGTCCTCCAGGAGCAACTCCAGTAGATCCACGTACCAGGCCCTTCTTGGCCAGTCTGGAGCAATGAGAATTGCTTGAACCTTTTCCCTTTATATTCTTTTGAGAACCCATGGGATCAATGGAAGAGGCGGAATCACGTACACCATCTGATAGACCCATGGAGTCACCAGAGTGTCCACCGCCACTGCTTGCGGGTCTCTCGATGTGGAACAATACCGCTTGAGCTTCTTGTTGAGACGAGAGGCCATCATGTTGATTTTAGGAATCCCCCATCGATGTGTCAAGGACTCGAACACCTGCAGGTGAAGTCCCCACTCTCCTGGATGGAGGTTGTCTGCTGAGGAAGTCTGCTTCCCAGTTGTCCACTCCCGGAATGAATATCGCCGACAACGCCACCGCATGCCTTTACACCCAGAGGAGGATTCTTGTTACCTCTGACATGGCTGCTCAGCTCCTCGTTCCGCCCTGTCGGTTTATGTAAGACACCGCCGTCACGTTGTCCGACTGGACTTGAACGGCTCGATCTCTAAGAAGATGGGACGCTAGGAGAAGAGCGTTGTATATTGCCCTTAGTTCCAGAATGTTGATCGGAAGGACGGCTTCCTGACATGACCACTTTCCTTGGAACTGCTCCCCTTGGGTGACTGCTCCCCAACCTCTGAGGATCCAAAACCTTCGGCCTTCGGTCAGATGAGACATCTGAAGCCACCACAAAAGGGAGATCCTGACCATTGGTGACAGACGTATCCTCTGGTACATGTAAAGATGCGATCCGGACCACTTGTTGTCCAACAGATCCAGCTGGAAGGGTCTTGCATGAAACCTTCCGTACTGTAGAGCCTCGTAAGAGGCTACCATCTTTCCTAGGAGGCGAATGCAAAGATGCACTGAAAAAACGGAAGCCTCCATGATGGTTCCAGGTGAGATTTTGGTAAGTTCAGAATTCAACTGTGATCCTGGAGCAATCGAGTTGATAGAGCGATGTTGTGCAACAGTTTGTCTCTGCACGGCGCCTTCATTAGCAGGTCGTCCAGGTACGGTATTATGTTCACTCCCTGCATGCGGAGAAGAAACATCATCTCTGCCATTACCTTGGTGAACACCCTTGGTGCTGTGGAGAGGCCAAATCGCCGGGCCTGGAACTGGTAGTGACAGTCTTGTAATGCAAACCTTAGATAAGCCTGATGAGGCGGCCAGATCGGAACATGTAGGTACGCATCCTTGATGTCCTAAGACAACAGGAATTCCCCATCCTCCACACCTGAGATCACAGCTCTCAGAGGCTCCATCTTGAACTTGAACACCCGTAAATACGGGTTCAGCGACTTGAGGTTTAAAATGGGCCTTACCGAACCGTCCGGCTTCGGCACTACAAACAGGTTGGAATAATAACCTTCGTTGTGTAGGTGAATCGGAACTGGAACAATGACCTGAGTCTGTATCAGTTTTTGAATTGCTGCCTGTAAGTTCAAACCTGCTTCTGAAGAAGCTGGCAAGCCTGATTTGAAGAATCTGGGAGGTGGGAGTTCTCAAAACTCCAGTCTGTATCCCTGTGTGATAAGATCTTTTACTTAGGGATCCTAGTAAGATGTTGCCCAAATGTGACTGAAATAACGTAATCGGGCTCCCACCTGCCTGTCTTCCAGGCAGTGTGCGCCACCGTCATGCTGAGGGCTTTGAGGAAGCAGGCCCGGAGGCCTGATCCTGGGAACCTGCAGCAGCAGGTTTTCTGGGTTTACCTCTATTCCCTTTGAAGGCTACAGAAGAATCCTTGGATTTGCCTTTAAATTTCACTGTCCGAAAGGACTGTGGGGTTGGACCAGAATAGGTTTTCCTAGCAGGTGCCGCTGCAGAGGGAAGGTATGTAGGCTTACCCGCCATAGCCTTGGATATCCACTTAACCAGTTCTTCTCCAAACAGAGCCTCACCCGTGAAAGGAAGACTTTCCACGCCTTTTCTGGAATCCGTGTTCGCAGTCCACTGGCGTGCTGACACTGCCATGGCAGTGGTGCGTGCGTTGAGTAGACCAATTTCTTTGATGGCTTCAACCATAAAGTTAGCAGAATCCTGGATATGCTGCAGGAGTAAAACAACATCATCCCTTGGTAAGGAATCTCAATCATCTATTAAAATAACTGACCATTTAGCAATGGCCCCAATGATCCATGCACAAGCAATAGTGGGTCTCTGGGCCACCCCAGCCGTCGTGTATAAAGACTTGACGGTGGTCTCAATCTTGCGGTCAGCAGCGTCCTTTAAGGAGGCTGCCCCAGGGACCGGTAAGACTAGCTTACGTGATAACCTGGATATCGATGCATCCACAATCGGCGGGATTTCCAATGTCTTCCTATCCTCTGCAGGAAAGGGAAAGGAAGAAATCAATCTCTTAGGGATCTGAAACTTTATCAGCTTTAACCCACGCTCTTCAAAGAGGGCATTTAATTCTTTTGAAGCTGGGAAACTAAGAGAGGATTTCTTTTTTGTATTAAAATAAGATTCCTCCTCAGCCTCCTCTGACTTGTCAGGGATATCTAGGACAGTTCTGACAGCTTCAATGAGGGCCTGAATTAATTGTGACAGGATAGTATTCCCCCCACTCGCATCTACTTTCCCCTCTTCCTGGTCTGATGTATCAGGATCCGTGTAAGCCTGCATGATTTGGGCCAGTGTACATTTTATTGTGTTTCATTTTCATTATTAGATAGTTTAGTTGAAATATTTGAAATCATCCCTTTAATGGAAGCAAACCCACTGGACTGGGAGTGAACACTATCCTGAGTACAGGGTAGTGATTCCCCAGTGGATGAGAGACATTCAGCTGTACAAGAAACACAGTCTCTGGACATTGTAATGGGACACCTCTACAGACACACAATGGTGAAAACACAGTATATGTAGACAGAGTCTCAGAGAGACACAGAGTTCAGAGCCAGCCACACAGCGCCCCTATCAGCAGAAGTAAAACTAAGCTGGGTCACACTAAACAAGCACCAGTATAGTGTTTATAACAGTTACACTGCTCTTACCCCCCCACCCCTCGCTCACTAAGACCCCCTGGTACCACATTGGAGATTTGGGGTCCTGTCAGAGGAGCTGCACGTCCCTTGTATTGCTGCATTGTCAGAGCTGCAGAGGGAAATGGCGTCAGAGAGCTGCTGGATCCGCTCAGTGGGAAGCTCCGCCCCTTAAAATGGCACGCAGCTTCCCGCACTTTATTCTTTATACTGGCCCTGAGCATTTGTAAGGTTTTACTAACTAGCTGTAAAAACCCCTGTTAGCTGTGTGGCCAGTGTGGGTAAGATGGGTGGACCAGCGCGCCCCTCACGGCGGGACCCACCTCAGCGTGTGTCCGTCTGAGCCTCCCTGGAGCGCAGCCTGTAAGTAGAGCTGCGCTCCTACCCTAGTGCCGCCGGCGACCCGCTTACCGGGGGCGCCGGCGTTGTACTCACCACTCTTCAGGCTCTGTTAAGGGGTGGCGGATTGCTGCGGGAGGGTACGCTGCACCATGGTGTGTCTTGTGAATAGCTCCCCCAGGAGCTCAGTGTCTTGCCAGCAGAGAAACGGGATATTTAACGCTATATGAAGTTGGGCCGTTCTCACCCCTAAGTCCCACGAAGCAGTAAGGCTGTTGCCTAAACAGCCCTGACTGGAAATAAAAAACAATAAAAATAAAAGTAGAGAACTCTTCAGGAGCTCTCCAAAGTGTGACCGGCTCCTCCAGACACATTTTCTAAATGAAGTCTGGTAGGAGGGGCATAGAGGGAGGAGCCAGCGAACACTATCAAATTCTTAAAGTGCCCAAGGCTCCTAGTGGACCCGTCTATACTCCATCGTACTAAATAGATTTCCAGTATCCCCAAGGACATCAGAGAAATTGTATTTTATTTAAGCAAGTGATTTCAAATGTTTTACAATGTACATAAATATATATTAGGAGCTGTCTGCTTGATATGTTATTCGATGATGCTCTGCGTGTTGAATGTGTGCATCTCCAATGCAATTGAGCAAAGTCATATCTTAAGGTGAGATATTGACTTATGTGTGATTTTGAATAGGCGATTTTGAATAGGCAGTTTGCTTGCGATTATGGCTATGGACGATTTTGACTATACTTTCTACTACATAGTCAAAACTGACTTGCCTGCAGTCTATCTAACCTTGCGATACCGACCCCGTGGGAGTGCGCATCGGGATTGAATCGGTATCGCAAGCTGGTTAACACCTTGTGATATGCACGAACTTTCCTTGCGATTTTGAATACAGTAAAAATCGCAAGGTAATATCGCACCATGGGAGTCATTCCGAGTTGGTCGCTCGTTGCCGATTTTTGCAGTGCAGCGATCAGGTAAAAAAAACAGCAAAACTGTAAATGCACCGCAATTCGCAGGCGCGTCGTATGGGTACAAAAAGGATTGGTGCTGGGCGATGGATTTAGCAAAGATTCCATTCGCACTGCCGAACGCAAGGTGATTGACAGAAAGAGGGCGTTTATGGGTGTCAAATGACCATTTTCTGGGAGTGTTTGGTAAAACGCAGGCGTGGCCAGGCGTTTGCAGAGCGGGTGTCTGACGTCTATTCCGGTACCAAAAAGACTGAAGTGATCGCAAGGGCTGAGTAAGTCCAGAGCTACTCTGAAACGGCACAAAATGTTTTTGCTGCGCTCGGCTGCAAAGGCGTTCGCACACTTGCACAGCGAAAATACACTCCACCGTAGGCGGCGACTATGCGTTTGCACGGCTGCTAAGATTAGCTAGCGAGCGATAAACTCGGAATACTCCCCATGTGTACACACCTTAAGAAGTGTCACGCTAGAGTGTGTCTTATTTGACAACACCATCAATAAATTAAAAACTTTGGAAATAAGTAAATTGCAGGAGGAAGCAGACCAAAGCTTTTTTTGGTGTTTTTTAATGCAGTGTTATAATTTCAAATACTTATTAGTTTTGCTTTGCAGTGACAGAGCATAGATAGAAAATGAGTACTGACCATCCCAAACCCACCACGTGTACATATAAACTCCTGTAATGTACTGTATATGCAAACTGTCATAATGCATATATTTATGATTCCAAAACCTCTTGATATAGGATTGACTTAATTTATCTTCCTTTGAGAACACATAACATTAAAGTATTTTACAACTTAAAAATATCAAGATTACTTCAACTTGACATGCCAGTAAATATGATTTTAATTACCTACCAGTAAATCCTTTCTCGTAGTCCGTAGAGGATGCTGAGGTCCACATTAGTACCATGGGGTATAAACGGGTCCACTAGGAGCCACTGGCACTTTAAGAGTTTGAGAGTGTGGGCTGGCTCCTCCCTTTATGCCCCTCCTACCAGACTCAGTCTAGAAACTGTGCCAGAGGAGACAGACAACTTCGCCGAGAAGGATTTTACACAGATAGTGGCGTGATTCACACCAAGCTCACACATGCAAGGAAAACCAAGCTAACTAGCTTGAAAAATCAGCAACGGCTGAACAAGATTACTTAACCAAGTAACAAAACAGTACTTAACCAAGAACTAATCAGTACTGAACCAAGTAACCACTGCAGGATCACGAAGCGCTGGGCGGGCGCCCAGCATCCTCTACGGACTACGGGAAAAGGATTTACCAGTAGGTAATTAAAATCCTATTTTCTCTTACGTCCTAGAGGATGCTGGGGTCCACATTAGTACCATTGGGATGTACCAGAGCTCCCAGAATGGGAGGGAGAGCGCGGAGGCTCCTGCAGAACTGATTGGCCGCTGAGCACCTGAAGTTTGGTCAAAGTATCGAACTTGTAGAACTTAGCAAACGTGTTCGACCCTGACCAAGTAGCCGTTCGGCAAAGCTGTAAAGCCGAGACACCCTGGGCAGCCGTACAGGAAGAACCCATCTTACGAGTAGAGTGGACCTTAACAGACGTAGGACACGGCAATCCTGCCGTAGATAGTAAACCTGATCCAGCGAGAGATCGTCTGCTTAGAAGCAGGACACCCAAGTTTCTTGGGATCATTCAGGACAAACAGAAAGTCCGATTTTCTATGACGAGTAGTACTCTTCACACAGAGCCCTTACAACATCCAAGGACTTTGAAGAAATTGAGGAGTCAGTAGCAACTGGCACCACAATAGGTTGGTTGATATGAAATGCCGACACAACCTTCGTAGGGAACTGCTGACGTGTCCGGAGCTCAGCTCTATCTTCATGAAAGAGCAAGTAGGGGCTCCTACAAGACAAAGCCCCCAGCTCCGACACACGTCTAGCAGAAGCCAAGGCCAACAAAGTGACAGCCTTCCATTTGAGAAACGTGACCTCAACCTCCTGTAGAGGCTCGAACCAATTCGATTGGAGAAACTGCAGCACCACGTTAAGATCCCATGGTGCCGTAGGCTGCACAAAGGGAGGCTGGATGTGCAGAACCCCTTTCAAAAAGGTCTGAACCTCAGGGAGGGAAGCCAACTGTTTCTGAAAGAAAATGAATAGGGACGAAATCTGGACCTTTACTAATCCCAACCTTAGGCCAATATCCACACCTGCTTGCAGGAAGAGGAGAAATCGTCTCAGCTGAAACTCCACCGTAGGAAACTTCTTGGACTCACACCAAGATACATACTTTTTCCAAATACGATGGTAATGTTTAGACGTTACTCCTTTCCTAGCCTGTATCAGGGTAGGAATAACCTTGTTCGGAATGCCCTTCCGAACTAATATCTGGCGTTCAACCTCCATGCCGTCAAACGTAGCGCGGTAAGTCTTGATAAGCGGACGGCTCCTGCTGCAGCAGGTCTTCCCGACGAGGAAGAGGCCCCGGCTCTTCTAGCAGTAGATCCAGAAGATCCGCGTACCAAGCCCGTCTTGGCCAGTCCGGAGCAATGAGGATCGCCTGAACTCTTGTTCTCCTTATGAGTTTTAGAACGTTTGGAATAAGTGGAAGTGGGGGAAACACGTACACCGACTGGAACACCCACGGAGTCACTAGGGCGTCCACTGCCACGGCTTGCGGGTCCCTCGACCTGGAACAATACTGCTGAAGCTTCTTGTTGAGACAAGAGGCCATCATGTCTATTTGAGGTACACCCCAAAGATCTGTTACCTCCATGAACACCTCCGGATGGAGTCCCCACTCTCCTGGATGGAGATTGTGTCTGCTGAGGAAGTCCGCTTCCCAGTTGTCTACTCCCGGAATGAAGATTGCTGACAGCGCCAAAGCGTGTTTTTCTGCTCAGAGGATGATTCTTGTTATCTCTGACATTGCAGCTCTGCTCTTCGTTCCGCCCTGTCGGTTTATGTAAGCCATTGTCGTTACATTGTCCGACTGCACTTGAATGGCTCAATCTCGCAGAAGATGGACCACTTGGAGAAGACCGTTGTAGACGGCTCTTAGTTCCAAAATGTTTACTGGAAAGCCGGATTCCAGGCTTGACCACCTTTCTTGGAAGGTTTCCCCCTGAGTGACTGCGCCGAAGCCCTGGAGACTTGCATCTGTGGTTAGAAGGATCCAGTCCTGAATCCCGAACCTGCGGCCCTCCAGAAGGTGAAGTAGTTGTAGCCACCAGAGGAGTAAAATCCTGGCTTTGGGCGACAGATGCATGTGTCGATGAGATCCCGACCACTTGTCCAGGAGATCCAGTTGGAAGGGCCGAGCATGAAACCTTCCGTACTGTAGAGCCTCGTAAGAGGCCACCATCTTCCCCAGAAGGTGAATGCACTGATGAACCGACACCCGGGCTAGCTTCAGGACTTCCCGGACCATTGTTTGTATCACCAACGCTTTCTCCTCCGGAAGAAACACCCTCTGCACTTCGGTGTTGAGGATCATTCACAGAAAAGATAATCTTCTGGTCGGCTCCAAATGTGATTTTGGAAGATTCAGGATCCACCCGTGTTCCCTGAGCAGATGAGTCGTGAGAACAATGGACAGCAACAACTTCTCCCTGGACGATGCCTTTATCAGCAGATCATCAAGATATGGGATTATGTTCACCCTCTGTCTGCAGAGGAGAACTATAATCTCTGCCATCACCTTGGTGAACACCCTCGGTGCTGTGGAGAGACCGAGTTGCAGTGCCTGGAATTGATAGTGACTGACAGTGCAAATCTGAGATAAGCCTGGTGAGGAGGCCAAATCGGAATGTGGAGGTACGCATCCTTGATATCCAGGGATACCAGAAACTCTCCCTCCTCCAGACCTGAAATCACTGCTCTGAGAGACTCCATTTTGAATTTGAACACCCTGGTCGAACATCTGGTTTCAGGACCACAAAAATGGTTTGAATAATAACACTTGTTTTGCATATGAGGTGGAACTGGTACAATGACCTGTAACTTTTCCAATTTCAGGATGGCTTCCTGTAGGATAGTCCTGTCTGTCAGCAAAACTGGCAAGCCTAATTTGAAGAATCGGTGAGGCGGAAGTTCTTGAAACTCCAGTCTTTACCCCTGGGACACAACATCCTGTACCCAGGGATCCAGGCCGGACGACACCCAGATGTGTCTGAAACGTTTGAGTCTCGCACCCACCAGCCCGTCCTCCAGGCTTTGAGGTCCACCGTCATTCTGAGGATTTTGAGGAAACAGAAGCAGGTCTCTGGTCCTGGGAGCCTGCGGGCGGCAGGCTTTTTGGATTTTACCCTACCACCTCTAAAGAAAGTGGTAGGAGGCTTGGACTTTTTTGCCTTAGCGGTCCGAAAGGACTGTGACACAGCTAAAGAAAATGGTTTATTCATAGAAGGTGTAGCAGAGGGAAGGAAAGGTGACTTACCCGCGGTTGCCGTGGAAATCCACGCATCCAACGCTTCCCCAAATAGAGCTTGACCTGTGTAGTGTAGGTTCTCCACACTTCTCTTGGATTCCGCATCTGCAGACCATTGGCGTAGCCAGAGTCCCCTGCGGGCTGAGACCGCCATGGAAGATATCGGTGCAGTCAGCATACCCAGGTCCTTCATGGATTCCACAATGAACCCCGCAGAATCTTGTATGTTACGTAAATACAATTCAATGTCACATCTATCCATTGTATCCAAATCCTCTAGTAATGTGCCTGAGCACTTTACTGTGGCTCTAGAAATCCATGCACAGGCAATAGTGGGCCTTAACGCCACTCCTGAAGCAGTGTAAATGGATTTGAGCGTAGTGTCAATTTTACGCGGTAGATCCAGGGACAGGTAAAACCACCTTTTTTGACAGTCTGGAGACAGATGCATCAATAATGGGTGGGTTTTCCCATTTTTTCCTATCTTCCTCAGGGAAGGGAAAAGCAACCAGAACCCTTTTTGGGATCTGGAATTTTTTCTCCGGGTTCTCCCAGGATTTTTCAAATAGAGCGTTTAATTCTTTAGATGCAGGGAAGGTTAGCGAGGCTTTCTTATTGTCTGTGAAGTAAGCCTCCTCAACCTGCTCAGGTGTGGTGTCATTAATGTTTAACACATCTCTAATGGCCTCAATCATGAGCTGCACCCCCTTAGCAAGGGATGACGCCCCCCCTCAGCACATCCCCATCACGTCTGCAGTATCAGAATCGGTATCCGTGTCATCATGCATAATTTGGGCAAGTGCACGTTTCTGTGGGAACATGCTGGGGGATTTAGCAGGAATAGGGACAGTGCCTGACCAAACTGCCACAGACTTTTTCAACACCTGAGTTTCAGTCTCAGTATTAGCTACCCTAGTAGAGATCTGAGAGCTCATTCCTTTGATAGAAGTTAACCACTCAGGTTCAACAATAGGGATCTGAGACAAAGCATTACAATCCTGTGTACATGGAATGGATCCCTCCTGAGAGGAAACATCTTCTGCAGCATATGACACAGAGTCCCTAGACATGGCTATGTGAGATATTAAACACCACACACACACAAAAGGGAAATGTTAGACACAGTTTCCCCCCAAGTATGCCACAGAGAGACACAGAGATTGGAGCCAACCACACACAGTGCTTTTTGAGGTAGAACTAATGAAACTACCAGCACTGTGTACCTTATTAGACTACACAGACTTTACACAGCCTCCACCCCCTTCTACAACCCCGTTACCACACAGGATAGCTGGAGTTGCTTGGAGGGACAGCTCTCCCTGTCAGTGTTTGTTGTACAGGAACTGCAGGCAGGAAAATGGCGCTGAACGCTGCTGGGTCCGCTCTGAGGAGAAGCTCCGCCCCCTGAACAAGGCGCTGCTTTCCGCTCTTCATTGTATTATACTGGCCTGAGGATTTCTGCTGGCAGCGATCCTGGGACCCTGACAGGCATGCTGACCAGTTGTAGGGTATAGGCGCTGGCTCAGGGCGCCCCTCACAGTGCCGCACTATGTACCGCTGAGCCCCGGAGCGCAGTTAGTACTGCGCTCCCTACCCTGTTGCCGCCATCTTCACACCAGCTCACCGCTTGATAGGGAAGCCGGTGATTCACTCGCCACCGAATTCTTCTAGCTCTGTAAGGGGGTGTCGGCATGCTGCGGGAGTGAGCAATCAACTGGAGCGGCTAACGATCAGCACCCTCAGGAGCTCAGTGTCCTGCCAGCAGCCTCCCTGTAAAAAAATAAACTCTAAAAAAAACTTTTACTAGAGAAACTCTGGAGATCTCCCCTAGCTGTGACCGGCTCCCCCGGGCACATTTTCTAAACTGAGTCTGGTAGGAGGGGCATAGAGGGAGAAGCCAGCCCACACTCTCAAACTCTTAAAGTGCCAGTGGCTCCTAGTGGACCTGTCTATACCCCATGGTACTAATGTGGACCCCAGCATCCTCTAGCCCGTAAGAGAAATAGGATTTTAATTACCTACAAGTAATCCTTTTCTCGTAGTCCATAAGGGATATTGGGGGGGGGGGGACTTCGTACGATGGGGTATAGACGAGTCCAATGGAGCCATGCACTTTAAATTTCTTCACTGGGTGTGCTGGCTCCTCCCCTCTATGACCCCTCCCACAGGCAGTTATAGGTAAAACAGTGCCCGAAGGAGAAATGACATATATGAGAGAAGGAACATGATAACAAAGAGTGGTGAGATTTAATACAGCACACCACGAACATATAACAACCAGCAACGGCTGGTAACAATATCAGCAACAGCTGAACAGGTAACCACATAACAGAGAACCTGCAGAAAAGTCAACGCACTGAGGCGGGCACCCAATATCCCTTATGGACTACGAGAAAAGGATTTACCGGTAGGTAATTAAAATCCTATTTTCTCTGGCGTCCATAAGGGATACTGGGGAGACTTAGAACGATGGGGACGTCCCAAAGCTTCCAGAATGGGCGGTAATGTGCGGAGAAATCTGGACCTTAATGGAACCCAGACGCAAGCCCATATCCACACCAGCCTGCAGGAAACGTAAGAAATGTCCCAAGTGGAACTATGCAGGTGGATATGTGCGTTCCTCGCACCAAGAGACATATCTTCTCCAGATATGATGACAGTGTTTTGACTTCACAAGTTTTCTGACCTGAACTATTGTAGCAATAACCTTTTTGGAAAGGCCCTTGTGAGCTAGGATGTTCTGCTCAACCTCCAGGCCGTCAAACAAAGTTGACGTAAGTCCGGGTAGACGAACGGTCCTTGTTGAAGAAGATCCCTTGTTAGTGGTAGAGGCCAAAGGTCTTCGACGGACATGTCCAGAAGATCCGCGTACCACGCCCTGCGAGGCCAATCCGGGGCAATCAGAACTGCCTGGACTCCCTTTGGAGCAACGGAATCGGAGGAAACAGGTAGACCAGCCGGTAAGACCAAGGCGACGTCACTGCGTCCACTGCCCTCGCCTGAGGGTCCCTGGTTTGAGAGCAATACCAGTGAAGCTTCTCGTTGAGACGAGAAGCCATCATGTCTATCTGCGTGCAGCCCCACCAATGGATGATCTGCTGGAACACATGATGGTGGAGTCCCCATTCTCCCGGTTGGAGGTCGTGACGACTGAGGAAGTCCACTTCCCAGTTGTCTACACCCGGAATGAAGATTGCCGACATTGCTCTTGCATTTCTTTCCGACCAGAGGAGTATCTTTGACATTTCTCGCATGCAGGCTCTGCTTTTTGTCCCTCCTTGACGATTGATGTACGCCACTGCAGTGGCGTTGTCCGACTGAACCTGGGCTGCATGATTCGTGAGTAGAGGAGAGGCCTGAAGCAGAGCATTGTAGATCGCCCGAAGTTCCAGAATGTTGATCGGAAGGAGGGCTTTGTGGGCTGACCACCTGCACTGAAACTGGGCCCCTTGGGTGACAGCACCCCATCATCGCAGAATCGAATCCCTCGTGAGGACGGTCCAATTCTGAATCCCGAAACTCCGGCCTTCCAGGAGATTGGAGGACTGCAGCCACCACAGGAGGGAAATCCTGGCCTGAGGTGACAGCCGAATCACCCGGTGCATCTGTAGATGTGATCTGGACCACTTGCTCAGGAGATCCAATTGAAATTTTCTGGCATGGAACCTCCCATATTGGATCGCCTTGTAGGAGGCAACCATCTTCCCCAACAATCTGATGCAAAGATGGATGGATGGATACACGAGCAGGTCGGAGCACCATGCGGACCATCTACTGAAGTGTTCTCATCTTGTTCTCCAGGAAAACACCTTCTGAGCCACCGTATCCATTAACATCCCCAAGAACAGGAGCCGCTGGCATGACAGAAGTTGATCGAAATGGAGCAATTAAAGCTCCCTGGATCTTGCTTTTATCAGAAGATCGACCAGGTAAGGGACAACATTGACCCCCTGGACCCATAGTTGGAACATCATCTCTGCCATCACCTTCGTGAATACCCTCGGAGCTGTGCACAGGCCAAAGGGTAGTGCCTAAAACTGGTAGTGATCGTCCAGTAAGGCAAACCTCAGATAAGCCTGATGAGGTGGCCAAATTGGAATATGAAGGTAGGCATCCTTGATATCCAGGGAAACCAGGAATTCCTGTTCTTCCAGACCTACAATCACTGCCCTCCGGGATTCCATGTTGAACTTGAAAACCTTTAGGTAAGGATTCAAGGACTTTAGATTCAAAATGGGCCGTACCCAGCCGTCCGCCTTTGGTACCACAAACAGTTTGGAGTAATAACCCTTGCCTCGTTGTGGAATCGGTACTGGAACAATGACGTGGGACTCGACCAACTTTCGGATGGCCTGTTGCAACGTAACCTGTGTATCCTCCAAAGCTGGTAAGCTTGATTTGAAAAATCGTTGGAGAGGAGCACCGTCGAACTCCAGCTTGTAGCCCTGAGAAATTAGGTCCCTTACCCATATATCCTGGCAGAAGCTTTCCCAGATGCAGTTGAAGTGACGCAGTCGGCTCCCACTGTCAGACTGGAATTTGTTTGTGAATCTGGAGTCAGCAAATGTCTGTGCAAGTACTTGGAGGTGTATAAGTAAGCTGGTAAATACCATCCCCTGACCGGGAATCGAACCCGGGTCTCGGCAAGAAAATGCCGGATCGTGACCACTAGACAACCAAGGGTTTTGGGGTTGGTGAATGGATGATGTGAAGAGTGTGATAGTAGTAACCTGGCTAACACTGGGATGATACAGTAATGATGTACAACACTCTCCTTACTTGTAGCTGCAGTCCAGTATGGTGGAGTGGCTGACCTTAGCAGTGTGGTAACCAGCTTTCAGACTGGATGGTCACCGTAGAACTGGATCAGGAAGCACTCTTGAGATGACTTGGACTGGATGCAAACTGAACACTGAACAGGATGGTAGTTTGTGAATAACCGGAGTGGATCCAGGGAACTGGAACAGGCTGGAATCTCAGGTGCTGGCTGGCACCAGCAGTCAGGAGCTTGACGAGATTACCTGTGCAGCCAAAGGAAAGGCCTGCACAGGTGTAGAGCTGGATAACGATACTGTGCAGCACTTAGGAAAGAAACTGCACCTGCAGGGAAACGGAATGCAAGGAAGCACAGTTAACTTCACTCAGCTAGAGCTGAGCTAGACAATGAACTAGCGAAGACTGAGAGCCAGTAACCAGAACATATACCCTTTGGTTAGTTGGGATAGGCTGAGCCGAATCAGATGGTGTAGAGAGATCATACTGGCTAATGATTGGCTGAACCACAGTCAGGTGATTGGGACTTGGCACAGCAGTACTCTAGGTCAGGCTTTGATGTAGCTTGTGGCCTACCAGGCCGGGAAATAATGAAGCCTGTATGTCTTGTAAGTGACAGCGGACACGGGTACTTTGTGATGGAGCGAATCTGCATGCAGCAGGAGGGGTAAGTGACCCATTGGCAGGGCAAACTGGACCTGGTTGTGACAGTACCCCCCCTTGAGGAGTGGCCTCAGGACATCTCCTTGGTTTTCGTGGGTACTTTGTATGAAAGCTGGAGATGAGACGAGGAGCATTAACATCTTCATAATATACCCAGGTCCTCTCCTCAGGACCATATCCCTTCCAATGGATCAGATATTGGAGTTTCCCATAACGACAACGAGAGTCAATGATGTTTTCGACTTCAAATTCTACCCCTCGCTGAGTTTTTTTTTTTCATCAATAGTTTTTATTGAAAACAAGTTTTCTTTTTGCAAGGGGAAGGGGTACAGAAAGAAAGAAGGAAGGGGGGGGGGTATAAAGAACCAAGGGAACGGGATGTAAACATGCAAATATCAAAATTGTCGGAAGTTAAATATAGCAATCCAATATAGATACAATAGGAAAAATACAAAGTCATCTTGGAAAAAGATACAGATAAAGATAAACACGGGTCAAACATGAAAACATATCAATAAACAGATAATCAATAATAGACACAGGGCTAGTAAGGCACAGCTGGTGCACAGAGCGGAAGTATAAGCCGAGTCAGTTAGGGGGAGGGCGAAACACCCCCTCCAGCAGTGACGTAGTCATGCCATGCTCTCCATTTCACCATTGGGGAGGAGGCCGCAGAAGAGAAAGGCATGAACTCAGTTTCCATAGTAAAATGGAATTGAATTTTGTTGGTGACTAGTGATAGAGGAGGGGGAGAAGCTTGTTTCCAACTTTGGGCCAATGCAGCCCTGGCAGCTATACAAATATGCCCCACCAGACATCTCTGATGAGGTGGTATCTCAGCAGGAAAAATGTGGAGCAGGGCCATGGCCGGAGAGGGACAGGTGTAAGACCGAATTAATCAAAGCAAATATCTCGCTCCAGAAATGTCGAAGGGAAGGACAGGACCAGAAAATATGGAAAATATGGCCTATTTCCCCACAGTTACGCCAGCAATATTTGGAGCAAGACTGCCAGAATGAGTGTAGCCTATCCGGTGTTAAATATAGTCTATTAAGGAGTTTGATATGCATCTCCGTGTGATTCGAGCACTTGGACATTCGGTAAGAAGAAATAAAAATGTGTTCCCATTGGGCTTCAGATAGGGGAAGATCCAAGTCTTGTTCCCATTTCAGCTGCGCATTAGACTTAGTAGTAGTAAGCAAGCTGATAAGCGTCCTGTACCAAAACGAGATGTCCCCTCTAGAGTCACACAGAGATACACGTGTTAAGACAACCTGGGATAACGGGTTCGGGGGAGCCACCTGTCTAGGCAAACCTTTGTACCAGTGGTGAATTTGGAAATAATGCAATAATTCTCCACTGGGCAGATTATATCGAGACTGGAGTTGAGAAAACGATAGCATAACATTACCATCCATAAGGTCCCCCAAGACAGTCAAACCACAAACAAACCAGGTAGAGAGATTTAAATTAGGGATTAATTTAGCTATGGCTCGTAGTGAGATAGTAGAATATGGAAATTGATGTCCAGGCAGGCGAGTCACCAATTTATCCCAGATTTGTAAAGATGTTCTAGTGGCGGGGAGGAGGGACAATAAGCGGGGTCTAGAGTTTGGGTGTATCTTAAAAAGGTCTTCTAAGGGAAGGCCCAAACTCCCAGTACGTTCAAGAGATACCAATCCCACTACAGGCGCCCCACTCAACCAGTATTTAAACTGGGCCAGCACACATGCCTCCTGGTAAAGGACCAGGTCGGGCATATCTAGCCCTCCCTTTCTACGAGGGAGAATCATTTTGGAACAAGCCAATCGGGGTGGCCGTGCCTTCCAGACATAGCGTAGCATTATAGCACAACATCTATCAAGGTACGTTTTAGGGAAAAGAAAAGGTATGGTTCTGTATAAGTACATGAGTTTAGGTAAGAGAGTCAATTTGAAGGCTGCTAGGCGGCCAATCCACGAAATATCATAAGATAGCCAGGACTTAGTCAGGTCTAACAAACTATTAATGAGTGGAGGTAAGTTAACATCAAAAACAGAGGCCGTAGAAGGTGGAATTTGGATCCCCAAATACTGGATTGAAGCCGAACGCCAGTTATATGGATATTGTGATTGAAGGGTGGGCACTATGGAAGCTGGGATATTAATGGGGAGAGCATCTGTCTTTGTTGTATTAATTTTATAAAAGGAAGCTTCACTATACTGTCCCAAGATATCAGGCAAACAAGGAAGGGAGGTTAGCGGGTCCGTGACAAACAGAAAGACGTCGTCCGCAAAGAGGCACAACTTGTGATTAGTAGTGCCAATAGTCACCCCCGGGAAGCCCCCAGACATCCTAATCTTCTCAGCAAGGGGTTCTATGCCCAACGTAAATATTAAGGGTGATAGAGGGCAACCCTATCGGGTTCCATTCGTAATAGGAAATGTATCGGAGAGGAAACCGTTACTAAATACCCGTGCAGAGGGGGAGCTATATAGAGATAAAACCGAAGAAAGAATATGGCCACTAAAACCAAACTTGTCTAGAACCGAGGACATATATTGCCAGTTCAGTCTATCAAATGCCTTCTCTGCATCTAAAGAGAGCAGGAGAAGGCCAGTGTTAGAGGGAACGATATCAATCAAGTCAAAAACCCTACGGGTATTGTCAGATGCCTGTCTACCAGGCACAAACCCAACTTGGTCATAGGCATTGAGAGATGTCAGAAAGACATTCAAACGGAAAGCGACAAGTTTGGCAAAATTTTTAATATCGCCGTTCAATAGTGCAATGGGCCTATAATTTTGACAATGCGCTGGGCTTTTACCTGGCTTGGGTATAGTGATAATCTGAGCCTCCAGCATTTCTGTAGGGAAAGCACCAAGAGAGGAGATTATATTATACAAGGAGGTCAGGGTGGGCGATAGTTGATCACAGAGAGAGACATAAAATTCATTTATGAAGCCATCTGGACCGGGGGCTTTATTATGCGGGAGTGATTTCATTACTTGAATTACCTCGGAGGGGGTCCACGGGGCATTTAGTGTCTCGAGCTGTTCCGCAGAAAGGGAGGGGAGTTTGACGTCGGCTAGGAAGGATTGTATAGAATCAGGAGTGGGTTGAAAAGTAAGGGGATCAGAAGAAAGGTTGTACAGCTTGGTATAATATCTAGCGAATTGATTCGCTATGTCATATGGATTGGACACTTTACCACCCTGAGGAGAAATCAGAAGTCTAATCCTATTACGAGCCTGGAGAGCACGGAGCTTGCGAGCCAGCATTTTCCCCGGTCTATTACCAGTCAGGTAAAATTTCTGTCTCAACCTATTTAAAGCAAACTGGGTCCGTCTCATAAGGAGTTTCTGAAGTTGGCCTCGGATATCTTTTAATTCCCTACGTAGGGCCCTAGAGGGGTGGAGCTTATTCCTATCTTCAACCTCCTTAAGTTTAGATTCCAAGTCTTGTTGTTGTTGGATAGCTTGTCGTTTGAGTCTAGCACCGGCTTGGATCGCAGTGCCTCGCACAACTGCCTTAAGGGCACACCAGAAAGTCGTGACAGAAGTATCTGAGGGGGAAATAGTTTCCATATAGAGGGAGATGCAATCATCAATCGCTTTTTTAGATATAGGGTCCGACAGCAGGTGGGCAGATAGGCGCCACGGCCGAGGAGGGGTAAATTGGTGGCAAATATTCCAAGACCATAGGAGAGGAGCATGATCGGACCAGGAAATATGCAGAACATCCACCTGTGCTGAGTGCTTTAAAGTCCACTTATCGCAAAGAATAAGATCTATGCGAGAGTAGGAATTGTGCACTGGAGAGAAAATAAGAATTTACTTACCGATAATTCTATTTCTCGTAGTCCGTAGTGGATGCTGGGGACTCCGTAAGGACCATGGGGATTAGCGGCTTCGCAGGAGACTGGGCACATCTAAAGAAAGCTTTAGGACTATCTGGTGTGCACTGGCTCCTCCCCCTATGACCCTCCTCCAAGCCTCAGTTAGGATACTGTGCCCGGACGAGCGTACACAATAAGGAAGGATCTTGAATCCCGGGTAAGACTCATACCAGCCACACCAATCACACCGTACAACTTGTGATCTGAACCCAGTTAACAGCATGATAACAGAGGAGCCTCTAGAAAAGATGGCTCACTACAGCAATAACCCGATTTTTTTTTTGGTAACAATAACTATGTACCAGTATTGCAGACAATACGCACTTGGGATGGGCGCCCAGCATCCACTACGGACTACGAGAAATAGAATTATCGGTAAGTAAATTCTTATTTTCTCTAACGTCCTAAGTGGATGCTGGGGACTCCGTAAGGACCATGGGGATTATACCAAAGCTCCCAAACGGGCGGGAGAGTGCGGATGACTCTGCAGCACCAAATGAGAGAACTCCAGGTCCTCCTCAGCCAGGGTATCAATTTTGTAGAATTTTACAAACGTATTTGCTCCTGACCAAGTAGCTGCTCGGCAAAGTTGTAAAGCCGAGACCCCTCGGGCAGCCGCCCAAGATGAGCCCACCTTCCTTGTGGAGTGGGCATTTACAGATTTTTGGCTGTGGCAGGCCTGCCACCGAATGTGCAAGCTGAATTGTACTACAAATCCAACGAGCAATAGTCTGCTTAGAAGCAGGAGCACCCAGCTTGTTGAAACAGCGAGTCAGTTTTCCTGACTCCAGCCGTCCTGGAAACATATATTTTCAGGGCCCTGACAACGTCTAGCAACTTGGAGTCCTCCAAGTCCCTAGTAGCCGCAGGCACCACAATAGGTTGGTTCAGGTGAAACGCTGAAACCACCTTAGGGAGAAACTGAGGACGAGTCCTCAATTCCGCCCTGTCCGAATGGAAAATTAGATAAGGGCTTTTACAGGATAAAGCCGCCAATTCTGACACGCGCCTGGCCCAGGCCAGGGCCAACAGCATGACCACTTTTCCATGTGAGATATTTTAACTCCACAGATTTAAGTGGTTCAAACCAATGTGACTTTTGGAACCCAAAAACTACATTGAGATCCCAAAGTGCCACTGAAGGCACAAAAGGAGGCTGTATATGCAGTACCCCTTTTACAAACGTCTGAACTTCAGGGACTGAAGCTAGTTCTTTTTGGAAGAAAATTGACAGGGCCGAAATTTTAACCTTAATGGACCCCAATTTCAGGCCCATAGACACTCCTGTTTGCAGGAAATGTAGGAAACGACCCAGTTGAATTTCCTCCGTCGGGCCTTACTGGCCTCGCACCACGCAACATATTTTCGCCAAATGCGGTGATAATGTTTTGCGGTTACATCCTTCCTGGCTTTGATCAGGATAGGGATGACTTCATCCGGAATGCCTTTTCAGGATCCGGCGTTCAACCGCCATGCCGTCAAAAGCAGCCGTGGTAAGTCTTGGAACAGACAGGGTCCTTGCTGGAGCAGGTCCCTTCTTAGAGGTAGAGGCCACGGATCCTCCGTGAGCATCTCTTGAAGTTCCGGTTACCAAGTCCTTCTTGGCCAATCCGGAGCCACGAATATAGTGCTTACTCCTCTCCATCTTATCAATCTCAGTACCTTGGGTATGAGAGGCAGAGGAGGGAACACATACACTGACTGGTACACCCACGGTGTTACCAGAACGTCTACAGTTATTGCCTGAGGGTCCCTTGACCTGGCGCAATACTTGTCGAGTTTTTCCCAACGGTTTATAATCATGTGGAAGACTTCTGGGTGAAGTCCCCACTCTCCCGGGTGGAGGTCGTGCTGAGGAAGTCTGCTTCCCAGTTGTCCACTCCCGGAATGAATACTGCTGACAGTGCTATCACATGATTTTCCGCCCAGCGAAGAATCCTTGCAGCTTCTGCCATTGCCCTCCTGCTTCTTGTGCCACCCTGTCTGTTTACGTGGGTGACTGCCGTGATGTTGTCCGACTGGATCAACACCGGCTGACCTTGAAGCAGAGGACTTGCTAAGCTTAGAGCATTGTAAATGGCCCTTAGCTTCAGGATATTTATGTGAAGTGATGTCTCCAGACTTGACCATAAGCTCTGGATATTCCTTCCCTGTGTGACTGCTCCCCAGCCTCGCAGGCTGGCATCCGTGGTCACCAGGACCCAGTCCTGAATGCAGAATCTGCGGCCCTCTAGAAGATGAGCACTCTGCAACCACCACAGGAGGGACACCCTTGTCCTTGGTGACAGGGTTATCCGCTGATGCATCTGAAGATGCGACCCGGACCATTTGTCCAGCAGGTCCCACTGGAAAATTCTTGCGTGGAATCTGCCGAATGGGATTGCTTCTTAGGAAGCCACCATTTTACCCAGAACCCTTGTGCATTGATGCACTGAGACTTGGCTCGGTTTTAGGAGGTTCCTGACTAGCTCGGATAACTCCCTGGCTTTTTCCTCCGGGAGAAAAGCCTTTTTCTGGACTGTGTCCAGGATCATCCCTAGGAACAGAAGACAAGTCGTCGGAACCAGCTGCGATTTTGGAATATTGAGAATCCAATCGTGCTGCCGCAACACTACCTGAAATAGTGCTACACCGACCTCCAACTGTTCCCTGGATCTTACCCTTATCAGGGAATCGTCCAAGTAAAGGATAACTAAAATTCCCTTCCTTCGAAGGAATATCATCATTTCGGCCATTACCTTGGTAAAGACCCGGGGTGCCGTGGACCATCCATACGGCAGCGTCTGAACTGATAGTGACAGTTCTGTACCATAAACCTGAGGTACCCTTGATGAGAAGGGTAAATTTTGACATGAAGGTAAGTATCCTTGATGTCCCGAGACATCATGTAGTCCCCTTCTTCCAGGTTCGCAATCACTGCTCTGAGTGACTCAATCTTGAATTTGAACCTCTGTATGTAAGTGTTCAAAGATTTTAGATTTAGAATCGGTCTCACCGAGCCGTCCGGCTTCGGTACCACAACAGTGTGGAATAATACCCCGTTCCCTGTTGCAGGAGGGGTACCTTGTTATCACCTGCTGGGAATACAGCTTGTGAATGGCTTCCAAAACAGTCTCCCTGTCAGAAGGAGACATCGGTAAAGCCGACTTTAGGAAACGGCGAGGGGGAGACGTCTCGAATTCTAATTTGTACCCCTGAGATATCACCTGAAGGATCCAGGGGTCTACTTGCGAGTGAGCCCACTGCGCGCTGAAATTCATTGAGACGGGCCCCCCACCGTGCCTGATTCTGCTTGTAAAGCCCCAGCGTCATACTGAGGGCTTGGCAGAGGCGGGAGAGGGTTTCTGTTCCTGGGAACTGGCTGATTTCTGCAGCCTTTTTCCTCTCCCTCTGTCACGGGGCAGAAATGAGGAATCTTTTGCCCGCTTGTCCACGAAAAGACTGCGCCTGATAATACGGCGTCTTCTCATGTTGAGAGGCGACCTGGGGTACAAACGTGGATTTCCCAGCTGTTGCCGTGGCCACCAGGTCTGAAAGACCGACCCCAAATAACTCCTCCCTTTAATAAGGCAATACTTCCAAATGCCGTTTGGAATACGCATCACCTGACCACTGACGTGTCCATAACCCTCTACTGGTAGAAATGGACAACGCACTTTGACTTGATGCCAGTCGGCAAATATTCCGCTGTGCATCACGCATATATAGAAATGCATCTTTTAAATGCTCTATAGGCAATAATATACTGTCCCTATCTAGGGTATCAATATTTTCAGTCAGGGAATCTGACCACGCCAACCCAGCACTGCACATCCAGGCTGAGGCGATTGCTGGTCGCAGTATAACACCAGTATGTGTGTAAATACATTTTAGGATACCCTCCTGCTTTCTATCAGCAGGATCCTTAAGGGCGGCCATCTCAGGAGAGGGTAGAGCCCTTACAAGCGTGTGAGCGCTTTATCCACCCTAGGGGGTGTTTCCCAACGCACCCTAACCTCTGGCGGGAAAGGATATAATGCCAATAACATTTTAGAAATTATCAGTTGTTATCGGGGGAAAACCACGCATCATCACACACCTCATTTAATTTCTCAGATTCAGGAAAACTACAGGTAGTTTTTCCTCACCGAACATAATACCCCTTTTTGGTGGTACTCGTATTATCAGAAATGTGTAAAAACATTTTTCATTGCCTCAATCATGTAACGTGTGGCCCTACTGGAAGTCACATTTGTCTCTTCACCGTCGACACTGGAGTCAGTATCCGTGTCGGCGTCTATATCTGCCATCTGAGGTAACGGGCGCTTTAGAGCCCCTGACGGCCTATGAGACGTCTGGACAGGCACAAGCTGAGTAGCCGGCTGTCTCATGTCAACCACTGTCTTTTATACAGAGCTGACACTGTTACGTAATTCCTTCCAACAGTTCATCCACTCAGGTGTCGACCCCCTAGGGGGTGACATCACTATTACAGGCAATCTGCTCCGTCTCCACATCATTTTTCTCCTCATACATGTCGACACAAATGTGCCGACATACAGCACACACACAGGGAATGCTCTGATAGAGGACAGGACCCCACTAGCCCTTTGGGGAGACAGAGGGAGAGTTTGCCAGCACACACCAGAGCGCTATATATATATACAGGGATAACCTTATAAAAGTGTTTTTCCCCTTATAGCTGCTGTATCTTTAATACTGCGCGTAATTAGTGCCCCCCCTCTCTTTTTTAACCCTTTCTGTAGTGTAGTGACTGCAGGGGAGAGACAGGGAGCTTCCCTCCAACGGAGTTGTGAGGGAAAATGGCGCCAGTGTGCTGAGGAGATAGGCTCCGCCCCCTTATCGGCGGCCTTATCTCCCGTTTTTTTATGTATTTTGGCAGGGGTTAAATGCATCCATATAGCCCAGGAGCTATATGTGATGCATTTTTTTGCCATCCAAGGTGTTTATTATTGCGTCTCAGGGCGCCCCCCCCAGCGCCCTGCACCCTCAGTGACCGGAGTGTGAAGTGTGCTGAGAGCAATGGCGCACAGCTGCAGTGCTGTGCGCTACCTTGTTGAAGACAGGACGTCTTCTGCCGCCGATTTTCCGGACCTCTTCTGCCTTCTGGCTCTGTAAGGGGGCCGGCGGCGCGGCTCTGGGACCCATCCAGGCTGGACCTGTGATCGTCCCTCTGGAGCTAATGTCCAGTAGCCTAAGAAGCCCAATCCACTCTGCACGCAGGTGAGTTCGCTTCTTCTCCCCTTAGTCCCTCGATGCAGTGAGCCTGTTGCCAGCAGGTCTCACTGAAAATAAAAAACCTAAACTAAAACTTTCACTAAGAAGCTCAGGAGAGCCCCTAGTGTGCACCCTTCTCGTTCGGGCACAAAGATCTAACTGAGGCTTGGAGGAGGGACATAGGGGGAGGAGCCAGTGCACACCAGATAGTCCTAAAGCTTTCTTTAGATGTGCCCAGTCTCCTGCGGAGCCACTAATCCCCATGGTCCTTACGGAGTCCCCAGCATCCACTTAGGACGTTAGAGAAATACGTATAATCTCTCGAAGTTGGGTTCTGAACTCTCCACAAGTCATACAGGTCATATTCTGCCAGCAAATTACGGTAGGCTAGTGACGGGCCAGCCGGAGCCACAGACATCTGGGAAGAAGACCAAGGAGATCTATCTAATTTAGGATCAAGCACTAAATTATAGTCGCCCAACATAAGCAGGGCACCCTGACGAACCCTCGCAATAGTCGAGCAAACTTTTCTAAGGAAGGGGACTTGGTTAGAATTGGGAGCGTAGAGAGATACAATCGTAACCATCTTATCCTCCAATTTTCCAACTAGAATGAGGAAACGTCCATTCTTGTCAGCTATCTGGGACAGCAGTTCAAATGAAACAGAGCTCCGAAAAAGAACAGCCACTCCATTGCGCTTGAAGGGGCCATTTGCAAAAAAGCCAACTGGGTATCTCCGGTCTCTCAGAGCCGGGGGACCTGCTGACGAAAAATGCGTTTCATGCAAGGCAACTATGTCAGCTCTGTGTTTATGAAAAGTGGTCAAGGCTAGCCTGCGTTTATTGGGGGAGTTCAACCCTTTAACATTCAATGAATATATTCGTACCATTTAAAATATAGAAAAAGCAAAAACAGTTGACATCCCAAATTGGGGGGGGGGGGACAAACTAGGGAAAAAAGAGGAAAGGACAGGCAGGAAAAACCAAAAGGGCCCATTATATCGGGACCGCAATGCTACTGCAGGGGAAAGGTATGCAGTAGAAAAAGCATGGGGAGGTGGCGGTAGTATCACCACCCGGGGTACAAAAGGCACATGTATACCTGGAGCAATAACCTATAGCCAAACTACAAGTACCAATAAGGGTACCAACAAGCACATCAACAAATAATGTAAGTGACTAGTGAGATACCCTCATGTGTACAGTAAGAAGAAAAAGAAAGATAAAAGAGATAGAATCAACAGCAAATGAAGGAACCAAAAGCATACACATATATAACATATAAACTCACGTATCCGGTATGCATTATAAGGGGGACGGTGTCCCCAACCAAACATTAAGATCAACCAGGAACTACATTAATTGGAACATTGAATACTCAGTCAGGTCGCAGACCATTCATGGGTAAGTGGCAGGCGAGGTTTCAATGTAGAGGGCACTTTGACCAAAACATCCCAGTCATTAAGCAGCTTAACCCCAGCGTCCAGAGTGGCAACTACGTAGGAGGAATTCTCATGGGAAATCACCAATTTCACTGGGAAGCCCCATCTGTATCTAATGTCATGAGAACGTAGTGCCTCCGTGATAGGAGCCAGAGCTCTACGTTTAGAGATGGTCAGTGCCGAGAAGTCAGGAAATATTTGTATGCCTCCAAGCGTATCCGAAATCAGACGCAGATCTGGCAGCTTGCATTATCCGTTCCTTGGTCGTGAAGAAGTGAACACGGAGGAGGGTATCCCGAGTGTAGGAGGCAGAAACCGACCGTGGTTTCGGAAGCCGGTGAATGCGATCGATGAGAAGGTCTCTGTCGTCCGCCCCAGGTAGCAGTTTGCGGAAAAGGGACATAGCATAGTCCAGAAGTTCCGAATTGGCCACAGAGTCTGGGATACCTCGGATTTTAATATTATTTCTCCGCGACCTGTCCTCTATATCCGCCAGTTTGTCTTTATACGTCTACATCTCAGCTTGTTGTCGGTCATGGGCCGAAATAAGGTCATTATGAGAGGACACCAGTTCCTCCATTTTACGTTCAAGGTGGTCTGTGCGATCACCTAAAACAGTTAGCTCCACTTTAACTTCACGGATAGCCAGAGAGAGGTCTTGAGTGAGCTCAGATTTAAAAGCCGCAAGGACTTGACACAGAGGGGTATATTTACTAAGGTCCCGATTTTGACCGAGATGACGTTTTTTCTTCAAAGTGTCATCTCGGGAATTTACTAAGCAAAAATCTCGGCAGTGATTAGGGCATTCGTAATATTTTGGAAGTCCTAGGAAAAAATCACGAATCAATACACCATCGGTCAAATACGCCTGCAATTTGGTAGAAATCGGTAATTTACTAAAAAGTGCAAATCACAAACACTGCCGACAATAGCCAAACACTGCCGTGCTGAAATACAATTCGAGAAAAAGTGCTAAAAAAAACCAGACCTGCTTTTTTTCCCCGTGTTTGGATAGGCATGCACGGATCCATGAGATCCGTGCATGTTTATCAGTGGGAAGGGGATGGGAAAGTGTTATTTTTTTTAAAAAAAAATGCGTGGGGTCCCCCCTCCTAAGCAAAACCAGCCTCGGGCTCTTTGAGCCGGCCCTGGTTGAAAAAATATGGGGGAAAAAATGATAGGGGTTCCCCAATATTTAAACAATTAGCACCGGGCTCTGCGCCTGGTCCTGGTTCCAAAAATACGGGGGACAAAAAGCGTAGGGGTCCCCCGTATTTCTGAAACCAGCACCGGGCTCCACTAGCCAGATACATAATGCCACAGCCGGGGGACACTTTTATCTAGGTCCCTGCGGCCCTGGCATTACATAACCAACTAGTCACCCCTGGCCGGGGTACCCTGGAGGAGTGGGGACCCCTTCAATCAAGGGCCCCCCCCCCACCAGCCACCCAAGGGCCAGGGGTGAAGCCCGAGGCTGTCCCCCCCATCCAAGGGCTGCGGATGGGAGGCTGATAGCCTTTTTGTCAAAAAATTAATATTGTTTTTAGTAGCAGTACTACAAGTCCCAGCAAGCCTCCCCCGCAAGCTGGTACTTGGAGAACCACAAGTACCAGCATGCGGTGGAAAACCGGGCCCGCTGGTACCTGTAGTACTACTACTAAAAAAATACCCCAATAAAATCATAAGACACACACCTTGAAAGTAAAACTTTAATGCATACATCCACACCTCCATATACACATACTTACCTATGTTCACACGAGGGTCAGTCCTCTTCTCCATGTAGAATCCATGGTGTACCTGTTGAAAAAATTATACTCACAAAAATAAGATTTTACTCACCGGTAAATCTATTTCTCGTAGTGGATGCTGGGACTCCGTAAGGACCATGGGGAATAGCGGCTCCGCAGGAGACTGGGCACAACTAAAGAAAGCTTTAGGACTACCTGGTGTGCACTGGCTCCTCCCACTATGACCCTCCTCCAGACCTCAGTTTGGATACTGTGCCCGGAAGAGCTGACACAATAAGGAAGGATTTTGAATCCCGGGTAAGACTCATACCAGCCACACCAATCACACCGTATAACTCGTGATACTATACCCAGTTAACAGTATGAAATATAACTGAGCCTCTCAACAGATGGCTCAACAATAACCCTTTAGTTAGGCAATAACTATATACAAGTATTGCAGACAATCCGCACTTGGGATGGGCGCCCAGCATCCACTACGGACTACGAGAAATAGATTTACCGGTGAGTAAATTCTTATTTTCTCTGACGTCCTAAGTGGATGCTGGGACTCCATAAGGACCATGGGGATTATACCAAAGCTCCCAAACGGGCGGGAGAGTGCGGATGACTCTGCAGCACCGAATGAGCAAACTCTAGGTCCTCCTCAGCCAGGGTATCATACTTGTAGATTCTTGCAAAAGTGTTTGAACCCGACCAAGTAACAGCTCAGCAAATTTGTAAAGCCGAGACCCCTCGGGCAGCCGCCCAAGAAGAGCCCACTTTCCTCGTGGAATGGGCTTTTACAGATTTAGGGTGCGGCAGTCCAGCCGCAGAATGTGCAAGTTGAATCATGCTACAGATCCAGCGAGCAATAGTCTGCTTAGAAGCAGGAGCACCCAGCTTGTTGGGTGCATACAGGATAAATAGCGAGTCAGTTTTCCTGACTCCAGCCGTCCTGGAACATATTTTTCAGGGCCCTGACTACGTCCAGTAACTTGGAATCCTCCAAGTCCCAAGTAGCCGCAGGCACCACAATAGGTTGGTTCACATAAAAAACTGATACCACCTTAGGAAAGGAATTGGGAACGAGTCCTCAATTCCGCCCTATCCATATAAAAAAATTAGATAAGGGCTTTCAAATAAAGCCCCTAATTGTGATACGCGCCTGGCCGACGCCAAGGCCAAGAGCATGACCACTTTCCACGTGAGGTATTTTAGCTCCACGGATTTAAGTGGCTCAACCCAATGCGACTTCAGGAAATCCAACACCACGTTGAGATCCCACGGTGCCACTGGAGGCACAAACGGGGGCTGACTATGCAGCACTCCCTTAACAAAAGTCTGAACTTCAGGCAGTGAAGTCAGTTCTATTTTGGAAGAAAATCGATAGAGCCGAAATCTGGACCTTAATGGAACCCAATTTTAGGCCCATAGTCACCCCTGACTGTAGGAAGTGCAGAAATCGACCTAGCTGAAATTCCTCCGTTGGGGCCTTCCTGGCCTCACAGCACGCAACATATTTCCGCCATATGCGGTGATAATGGTTTGCGTTCACTTCTTTCCTAGCTTTAATTAGCGTAGGAATAACTTCCTCCGGAATGCCCTTTTCCTTCAGGATCCGGCGTTCAACCGCCATGCCGACAAACGCAGCCGCGGTACGTCTTGGAACAGACAGGCCCACTGCTGCGGCAGGTCCTGTCTGAGCGGCAGAGGCCATGGGTCCTCTGAGATCATTTCTTGGAGTTCTGGGTACCAAGCTCTTCTTGGCCAATCCGGAACAATGAGTATAGTTCTTACTCCTCTCCTTCTTATTATTCTCATTACCCTGGGTATGAGAGGCAGAGAAGGGAACACATACACCGCCTGGTACACCCACGGTGTTACCAGAGCGTCCACAGCTATCGCCTGAGGGTCCCTTGACCTGGCGCAATATCTTTTTAGCCTTTTTGTTGAGGCGGGACGCCATCATGTCCACCTGTGGCCTTTCCCAACGGTGTACAATCATTTGGAAGACTTCTGGATGAAGTCCCCACTCTCCCGGGTGGAGGTCGTGTCTGCTGAGAAAGTCTGCTTCCCAGTTATCCACTCCGGGAATGAACACTGCTGACAGTGCTAACACATGATTTTCCGCCCATCGGAGAATCCTTGTGGCTTCTGCCATCGCCATCCTGCTTCTTGTGCCGCCCTGTCGGTTTACATGAGCGACCGCCGTGATGTTGTCTGACTGGATCAGCACCGGCCGGTGTTGAAGCAGGGGTCTAGCCTGACTTAGGGCATTGTAAATGGCCCTTAGTTCCAGAATATTTTTGTGTAGGGAAGTCCTTGGAAGTTTCTTCCCTGTGTGACTGCCCCCCAGCCTTGAAGGCTGGCATCCGTGGTCACCAGGACCCAGTCCTGTATGCCGAATCTGCGGCCCTCTAGAAGATGAGCACTCTGCAGCCACCACAACAGCGACACCCTGGCCCTTGGAGACAGGGTTATCCGCCGATGCATCTGAAGATGCGACCCGGACCACTTGTCCAACAGATCCCACTGGAAGATCCTTGCATGGGACCTGGCGAATGGAATTTCTTCGTAAGAAGCTACCATCTTTCCCATGGCTTGCGTGCATTGATGCACCGACACCTGTATTTGTATTAGGAGGTCTCTGTCTAGAGACGACAACTCCTTGGACTTCTCCTCCGGGAGAAACCCTTTTTTCTTGTTCTGTGTCCAGAACCATACCCAGGAACAGTAGACGCGTCGTATGAACCAGCAGCGACTTTGGAATATTCAGAATCCAGCCGTGCTGTTGTAGCACTTCCCGAGATAGTGCTACTCCGACGAACAATTGCTCCCTGGACCTCGCCTTTATAAGGAGATCGTCCAAGTACGGGATAATTATTTCGGCCATTACCTTGGTAAATACCCTCGGTGCCGGGGACAGACCAACGTCTGGAATTGGTAATGACAAACCTGTACCACAATTTTGAGGTACTCCTGGTGAGGAGGGTAAATAGGGACATGCAGGTAAGCATCCTTGATGTCCAGTGATACCATGAAATTCTCCAGGCTTGCAATAATCGCCCTGAGCGATTCCATTTTGAACTTGAACCTTCGTATATAAGTGTTCAAGGATTTCAATTTTAGAATGGGTCTCACCGAACCGTCTGGTTTCGGTACCACAAACAATTTGGAATAGTAACCCCGGCCTTGTTGAAGGAGGGGTACCTTGATTTCACCTGCTGGAAGTACAGCTTGTGAATTGCCGCCAGTACTACCTCCCTTTCTCCGAGGGCAGCAGGCAAGGCTGATGTGAGGTAACGGCGAGGGGGAGTCGCCTCGAACTCCAGCTTGTATCCCTGTGATACTACTTGCAGAACCTAGGGATCCACCTGTGGGCAAGCCCACTGGTCCCTGAAGTTCCCGAGACGCGCCCCCACCGCACCTGTCTCCACCTGTGGAGCCCCAACATCATGCGGTGGACTCAGAGGAAGCGGGGGAAGATTTTGATCCTGGGAACTGGCTGCCTGGTGCAGCTTTTTCCTTCTTCCCTTGCCTCTGCGCAGAAAGGAAGCGCCTTTGACCCGCTTGCTTTTCTGAAGCCGAAAGGACTGTACCTGAAAATACGGTGCTTTCTTAGGCTGTGAGGAAACCTGAGGTAAAAAAATTTCTTCCCAGCTGTTGCTGTGGATACGAGGTCCCAGAGACCATCCCCAAACAATTCCTCACCCTTATAAGGCAGAATCTCCATGTGCCTTTTAAAGGCAGCATCACCTGTCCACTGCCGGGTTTCTAATACCCTCCTGGCAGAATGGACATTGCATTAATTCTGGATGCCAGCCGGCAAATATCCCTCTGTGCATCCTTCATATATAAGACGACGTCTTTAATATGCTCTATGTTAGCAAAATAGTATCCCTGTCTAGGGTATCAGACCATGCTGCAGCAGCACTATTTATGCTGAGGCAATTGCAGGTCTCAGTATAGAACCTGAGTGTGTATATACAGACTTCAGGATAGCCTCCTGCTTTATATCAGCAGGCTCCTTCAAGGTGGCCGTATCCTAAGACGGCAGTACCACCTTTTTTTACAAACGTGTGAGTGCCTTATCCACCCTAGGGGATATCTCCCAACGTGACCTATCCTCTGGCGGAAAAGGGTACGCCATCAGTAACTTTTTAGAAATTACCAGTTTCTTATTGGGGGAACCCACGCTTCTTTACACACTTCATTCACTCATCTGATGGGGGAACAAAACACTGGCTGCTTTCTCTCCCCAAAAATAAAACCCCTTTTATGTGGTACTTGGGTTCATATCAGAAATGTGTAACACATTTTTCATTGCCGAGATCATGTAATGGATGTTCCTAGTGGATTGTGTATATATCTCAACCTCGTCAACACTGGAGTCAGACTCCGTGTCGACATCTGTGTCTGCCATCTGAGGTAACGGGCGTTTTTTGAGCCCCTGATGGCCTTTGAGACGCCTGGGCAGGCGCGGGCTGAGAAGCCGGCTGTCCCACAGCTGTTACGTCATCCAGCCTTTTATGTAAGGAGTTGACATTGTCGGTTAATACCTTCCACCTATCCATCCACTCTGGTGTCGGCCCCACAGGGGGCGACATCCCATTTATCGGCCTCTGCTCCGCCTCCACGTAACCTTCCTCATCCAACATGTCGACACAGCCGTACCGACACACCGCACACACACAGGGAATGCTCTGACTGAGGACAGGACCCCACAAAGTCCTTTCGGGGGACAGAGAGAGAGTATGCCAGCACACACCAGAGCGCTATATAATGCAGGGATTAACACTATAACTGAGTGATTTTTCCCCAATAGCTGCTTGTATACATATATTGCGCCTAAATTTAGTGCCCCCCCTCTCTTTTTAACCCTTTGAGCCTGAAAACTACAGGGGAGAGCCTGGGGAGCTGTCTTCCAGCTGCACTGTGAAGAGAAAATGGCGCCAGTGTGCTGAGGGAGATAGCCCCGCCCCTTTTTCTGCTGACTTTTCTCCCGCTTTTTTATGGATTCTGGCAGGGGTAATTTATCACATATATAGCCCTGGGACTATATATTGTGATGATTTGCCAGCCAAGGTGTCTTATATTGCCCTCAGGGCGCCCCCCCCCCCCCCAGCGCCCTGCACCCATCAGTGACCGGAGTGTGAGGTGTACATGAGGAGCAATGGCGCACAGCTGCAGTGCTGTGCGCTACCTTGGTGAAGACCGAAGTCTTCTGCCGCCGATTTTCCAGACTCTTCATGCTTCTGGCTCTGTAAGGGGGACGGCGGCGCGGCTTCGGGAACTAACACCAAGGTCGGGTCCTACGGTGGATCCCTCTGGAGCTAATGGTGTCCAGTAGCCTAAGAAGCCCAAACTACCACCTGTTAGGTAGGTTCGCTTCTTCTCCCCTTAGTCCCTCGCTGCAGTGAGTCTGTTGCCAGCAGATCTCACTGTAAAATAAAAAACCTAAATATACTTTCTTTCTAGGAGCTCAGAAGAGCCCCTAGTGTGCATCCAGCTCAGCCGGGCACAAGATTCTAACTGAGGTCTGGAGGAGGGTCATAGTGGGAGGATCCAGTGCACCCCAGGTAGTCCTAAAGCTTTCTTTAGTTGTGCCCAGTCTCCTGCGGAGCCGCTATTCCCCATGGTCCTTACGGAGTCCCAGCATCCACTTAGGACGTCAGAGAAATCCAGTGTTGCTGGCTCCTCTTGTAATCCATTTGTAATCCAGGTACTTTGCAAAAAAACAAAACGGACACCCGACCTCGCACTGAAAGGGGCCCCATGTTTTCACATGGGACCCCTTTCCCCGAATGCCAGAAACCCCCTCTGACTTATGTCTAAGAGGGTTCCATCAGCCAATCAGGGAGCGCCACATTGCGGCACCCTCCTGATTGGCTGTGTGCTCCTGTACTGTATGACAGGCAGCACACGGCAGTGTTACAATGTAGCGCCTATGCGCTCCATTATAACCAATGGTGGAAACTTTGCGGTCAGCGGTGAGGTTACTTTCGGTTAACCGCTGACTACAAAGTTCCCACCATTGGTTACAATGGAGCGCATAGGCGCTACATTGTAACACTGCCGTGTGCTGCCTGTCATACAGTACAGGAGCACACAGCCAATCAGGAGGGTGCCACAATGTGGCGCTCCCTGATTGGCTGATGGAACCCTCTTAGACATAAGTCAGAGGGGGTTTCTGGCATTCGGGGAAAGGGGTCCCATGTGAAAACATGGGGCCCCTTTCAGTGCGAGGTCGGGTGTCCGTTTTGTTTTTTTTGCAAAGTACCTGGATTACAAATGGATTACAAGAGGAGCCAGCAACACTGGATTTTGTGAGTATAATTTTTTCAACAGGTACACCATGGATTCTACATGGAGAAGAGGACCGACCCTCGTGTGAACATAGGTAAGTATGTGTATATGGAGGTGTGGATGTATGCATTAAAGGTTTACTTTCAAGGTGTGTGTCTTATGTTTTTATTGGGGTATTTTTTTAGTAGTAGTACTACAGGTACCAGCGGGCCCGGTTTTCCACCGCATGCTGGTACTTGCGGTTCTCCAAGTACCAGCTTGCGGGGGAGGCTTGCTGGGACTTGTAGTACTGCTACTAAAAACAATATTAATTTTTTGTCAAAAAGGCTATCAGCCTCCCATCCGCAGCCCTTGGATGGGGGGGACAGCCTCGGGCTTCACCCCTGGCCCTTGGGTGGCTGGTGGGGGGGGACCCCTTGATTGAAGGGGTCCCCACTCCTCCAGGGTACCCCGGCCAGGGGTGACTAGTTGGTTATGTAATGCCAGGGCCGCAGGGACCTAGATAAAAGTGTCCCCCGGCTGTGGCATTATGTATCTGGCTAGTGGAGCCGGGTGCTGGTTTCAGAAATACGGGGGACCCCTACGCTTTTTGTCCCCCGTATTTTTGGAACCAGGACCAGGCGCAGAGCCCGGTGCTGGTTGCTTAAATATGGGGGAACCCCTGACATTTTTTCCCCCATATTTTTTCAACCAGGACCGGCTCAAAGAGCCCGAGGCTGGTTTGGCTTAGGAGGGGGGACCCCACGCAATTTTTATTTTTATTTTAACACTGATTACATTTTTTTAAAAGGTGCACAATGAAGCCCAGCACGGATCTCTCAGATCCGGCCGAGATTCATTGTATTAAAGTCGGCAGTGTTTTACAAGTCACTCACGTAAAACACTGCCAAAAAAAACGAATGACATCGACATCGGTAAATCCGAAAATGCAGAATACGACAGCTTAGTAAATTAGTCGTACTGAATTCAAAAACTTGCAACTTTACACTTTCGATGTCATTCGTGATTGAACTTTGACCTCAAACGGGAAAATAAGAATTTTAGTAAATATACCCCAGAGTCTTGACAGTGAGAGGATCTGTAGAATTAGAGTCCACCACAGGGACCGATAAGGAATGGCCAGAACTCTCCTTAGGACGGTCAGGTTGGCTCGATGGGATGGAGCTCCCGGCAGGAGACGAGGAGATATGAGACCCTTTTTGATTAGAGAAAGCCACCGGGGGCGGGAGTGCGTCCTTTATTTTTTTAGGGGGCATCGTTAGAGGGCTGCAGTAGAAGGAGTAGACGAGTGAAACTGGAAGGCCAATGCGTCACAGGCCCTGGAGGCAGAGTAGTCTGCTGGTTCCAAACAGAAGGTTCTATGTATGCATGAGGACCCCGGGTGGAGGCGTAGAGAGGACAGAGCACATCACATCCCTATTCAAACATTATTACATGCAGAGAGATCTTTGCAGGGTCGGGGAGAAGCGACAAATATGAGAGAGGCACAACAAATCCCAGCAAGGGGGTACTCACAGATCCAGTACAGGGGATTCCAGCAGGAATCGGCAGCACTACCACATAATGGAATATACACCTCAAGGGAGATGTAGTAGAAAAAGCTGGAGGAGAGCCCCAGGCAGATATCACTGGTCCTGGTTTAGCTCAGAGTTCAGTTTCAGCCTCAGAAGGAGACAGAGCTGCAGAGATGCACAGACTGAAGAATCCAAAATGGGCGCTGGCTGTGAATGTCTCCTTCCCAGCTGGAGACAGAGGTAGATCCCAGGCACACAGGAGTAAAAGCACAAGGGCCTACGGGTCCTCGGCCTCTGGGAGCCCCCAGAGACCCCCCAGGAGCCTGCAGGGAGAGGTAGGAGCCGTCCGGCTGAGCCACGTCTCGTTTTCCCGGGTCCCGGAAGTCCGGCCCGGGTAGGCTTGAAAATTTAGTCCCCGGCTTCTGGGCAGAAGGTAGGCCGCAATCTGCAGGAGACTCCAGGAGTGCTCCCCGATTCCGCGGACCTCACCAACCAGCCAGCGCAGGAGTGGGGGAGAGGGCACCAGGCTGAAAGTAGCAGAGATGGATGTGCAGGGAGGGAGAGAAGTGTCAGAAATCCTGCAGCTCTGCTGAGACAATTCCACTCACAGCACCCCCCCCCCCCCTCGCTGAGTTTTAACAAGAGGAGCCTTGGGAAGAGAAGACTGAAACCTGTTGAGTATAAGGGGTTTGAGAAGCGACACATGAAAAGAGTTGGGAATTCGAAGTGATTGTGGAAGTTGTAAACGGTAAGCCACTGGATTGATGACCTTGATGATAGGAAAAGGACCGATAAAGCGAGGTGCAAATTTCATTGATGGTACCCGGAGCCTGATATTGCGTGTGGATAACCAAACTTGATCACCCACCTAGAGGTGAGGAATAGCCCTCCTCCTTCTATCGGCAAAAATCTTGTAACATACCGAAGATTTTTTAAGTGTGGCATGAACCTGCTTCCAGATGTTTGCAAAATATTGGAGAGTTGCTTTGGCAGCCGGTACATCAAATACTGGGAGAGACTGGAACTCAGGAACACGAGGATGCCGCCCATACAGTGTAGAAAGGAGTGGTCTCAGAGGAAGTATGACAGGAGTTGTTATGAGCGAATTCAGCCCATGGCAGGAAATCTGTCCAGTCATCCTGCGAGGATGATATATACATACGGAGGAAAGTCTCTAAATCCTGATTGACCCTCTCGGTCTGCCCATTAGATTGCGGGTGATATGTCGTGGAGAACTTGAACTTAATCTGTAAAGATGAGCAGAGAGCTCGCCAGAAGCGGGCGACAAATTGGGATCCTCTGTCAGACACAATTTCTGTGGGCAATCCGTGAAGGCGAAATATTTCAGAGCTGAAAAGCTGAGAGAGGCGTGGAGCTGATGGCAGTCCATTCAGAGGTACAAAGTGTGCCATTTCTGAAAAACGGTCAACTACAACCCAGATAGTGGTAAATCCCTTGGAGTATGGGGGATCAGTAATGAAATCCATTGAAATATGGGTCCAAGGTTGTAGTGGTATGGATAATGGTTGCAAGGGACCAACTGCAGACTGACGAGAGACCTTATGCTGAGCGCACTGAGGACAAGATGACACGAATTCCTGGACATCAGAACGTAAGGAAGGCCACCAATAGGATCCTTTAACAAATTCCAAAGTCTTCCTAACTCCCGCATGGCCGGAGAACTTGGAGGCATGGGCCCATAGTAATAGTCGCCTGCGAAGGTCAGGAGTGACATATGTTTTACCAGGAGGAGGTGTGACCACATCAGTAGAAGTAAATATAGTAGTATTTAGCAGCGGATACTGTTCATCTCCATCTGATTCGCCTTCTGGAACCATAGAGCGGGATAAAGCATCAGCCTTACAGTTACGGGATCCTGGATGGTATAAAATTTAACTGAGAGAAAAACAGTGCCCACCGGGCTTGCCTGGGTGTGAGATACTGGGCAGTTCTGAGAAAAAGAAGATTCTTGTGGTCTTTGAATACCGAAATTGGAAAGCGAGCTCCCTCCAGCAGATAACGCCATTGCTCAAAGGCTAATTTAATGGCTAAAAGTTCTTTCTCGCCAATGGGGTAGTTCCTCTCGGCAGGCAGAAATTTCTTTGAAAAGAATCCACAGGGATGCAGTTTGTCCTCGAGTCTCTGTGAAAGAACTGTCCCTCTGAGGATGCGTCCACCTCAAGGATGAAGGGCTGAGTAACATGCGGCTGGCTGAGTACCGGAGCTGAGATAACGGACTGTTTCAGTAACTGAAATGCTGTTTTTGCTTCCGGAGACCACTGTGTTGGATTGGCTCCCTTTCGGGTCAAAGCAGAGATAGGAGCTACTAATGTAGAGAACCCCTTGATAAATTTTCGATAATAATTGGCAAAGCCCAGGAATCTCTGAATGGCTTTCAGGGAATTAGGCTCAGACCAGGAGAGTACCGCTTGAACTTTTTCAGGATCCATCTTCAGGCCGGCACCTAAAATGATGTATCCAAGAAAAGGAATATCTGGCACCTCAAAAATACATTTTTCAAGTTTACAGTACAAGTGATTTACACGAAGTCTTCTGAGAACCTCTTTTACTTGGTCACAATGTGAAACAAGGTCACTGGAGAATATGAGAATGTCATCTAAGTAGACAACAACAGAGTGGTACAGAAAGTCACGAAATATCTCATTCACAAAATGTTGAAACACTGCCGGGGCATTACTCAGACCAAAGGGCATGACCAGATATTCATAGTGCCCATCTCTCGTGTTAAATGCTGTTTTCCATTCATCATCCTGGCGAATGCGAATCAGATTGTAGGCACCCCTCAAGTCAAGTTTTGTGAAGATAGTAGACCCCTTCACTCTGTCAAAGAGCTCCGTGATTAAAGGCAGAGGATAACGGTTTTTGACAGTGATCTCATTGAGCCCTCTGTAGTCAATACAGGGTCGGAGTCCGCCATCTTTTTTTTTTACAAAGAAAAACCCTGCACCAGCTGGAGATGATGAAGGACGGATGAACCCTTTCTTCATGTCCTCTTGGATGTACTCGGTCATAGACTTCATCTCTGGTACAGATAATGGATATGTACGACCCCTGGGACGTGATTTTCCAGGGACCAGGTCTATGGGGCAATCCCATTCTCTATGAGGAGGCAAAGTACAGGTTGAGTATCCCTTATCCAAAATGCTTGGGACCAGAGGTATTTTGGATATGGGATTTTTCCGTATTTTGGAATAATTGCATACCATAATGAGATATCATGGTGATGGGACCTAAATCTAAGCACAGAATGCATTTATGTTTCATATATACCATATACACACAGCCTGAATTTCATTTTAGCCAATATTTTTAATAACTTTGTGCATTAAACAAAGTGTGTGTACATTCACACAATTAATTTAAGTTTCTTATACACCTTATACACACAGCCTGAAGGTCATTTAATACAATATTTTTAATAACTTTGTGTATTAAACAAGGCTTGTGTACATTGAGCCATCAAAAAACAAAAGTTTCACTATCTCACTCTCACTCCAAAAAGTCCGTATTTCGGAATATTCCATATTTCGGATATTTGGATATGGGATACTCAACCTGTATCAGCCCCTTGTTTGCTGAAAACGTCAATATATGAGTGGTACTGAGTTGGTAATTTCTCGGCAATGGTAGTATCAGATGACCGAACAGGTACCACTTGTTTCAAACAGACACTGGAACAGTTCTTACGCCAAGAGAAAATGTGCATGGTAGACCACTCAATTAGGGGACTATGTTTCTGAAGCCAGGGAAAACCGAGTACAATGGAATGAGTGGCTTTAGGGATGACCAGAAAAGATATTTCTTCAGAACGTAATGCCCCCACCTGGAGTTTAACTGCTGAAGTACACTGGGTGATGGATCCATGTGGGATCAAACTGCCATCCACAGCTGACCGTGACACTGGATGAGCCAGTGTCGCAGTGGGTATGTGATGCTTGGCAACAAAACTTTGCGTTATGAAATTTCCAACAGCACCAGAGTCCAGGAGAACAGATAGAAAGTTACGTTTGTTAGCAACAAGAGTCACTGGAATCACGGAGTCTGACTGTTTGGGAGAGGGATGTAATACTCCTAATCTCTTTCCTTCCTGAGGAATCTGGAGCGACCGTTTTCCCAGTCGTTTGGTACAAGAGGAGATCAAATGTCCAGCTTCACCACAATACAAACACAGATTTGTTTGACATCACCTCTGACGCGCCTCTGGAGGAAGGCGGGATCTGTCAACTTGCATGGATTCCTCAACAGCAGTGAATTCTCAGAAGATACTGACGGAACCTTTAGTGTACTTTTCTCACAGGAACGTTCTCGGAGTCGTAAGTCCACTTTGGTGCACAGGGAAATGAGATCTGCCAACTTGGAAGGATGGTCACGAGTTGCCAAGACATCTTTGATTTATTCTGATAGCCCATGCCAGAATGTAGCTATGAGGGCTTCTTCGTTCCACTGTAATTCCGATGCTATCGTCTGGAACTGTACCACATACTGACCCATGGTTTTAGTGCCCTGGCGCAGACGTAAGATGTCCTTAGATGCTGACGTAGATCTTCCGGGCTCGTCAAATATCTTACGAAAAGTGACAATAAAGTCAGTATGGGCAAACAGCAATGGGTCAGATCTCTCCCACAAAGGTGATACCTACTCCAGGGCTTGACCGGTTAGCAGGGAGACAATATATGCAACTTTGATTTTATCCGAAGAAAAGTTGGCAGGTTGTAGAGTGAAGAGTACGTTGTCACACTCGCGGCGCTGCGGCTGCCACGCTTACCGCTCCGGGTGCGCTTGGTCTCTCGGCGGTCGCCGCCCCCGGTGGGCACCGGGTTGTTGCGTCTTGCTGTCGCTGCCTCCGGCGGGTTCCCGGGGTGTGGGTGCCGCCATTGCGCCTGGCGTTCACGGGAGCGTGGTGGGCGAGTGACGTCATTGGCCCCTTCCGCCAATTGGGAGAGAGCGGGAAGTTCAAAGGAAGACGCCGTGCAGAGCTCCAGCGCCTGACTATCGTCTCTTCTATGATCACCAGTGCTAGCAGCGTTCAGTGAGTTCTCTAAACTGAACGTCTCCTGTTTACCAGCGTTTGCAGAGTATCTTTCAGTGGAACATTCCTTGTGCTTCCAGCGTTTGCAGAGTATCTCTCAGTGGAACATTCCTTGTGCTTCCAGCGTTTGCAGAGTATCACTCAGTGGAACAATCACTGTGCTACCAGCGTTACAGTGTATCACCTAGTGGAACATTCACTGTGCTACCAGCGTTACAGTGTATCACTCAGTGGAACAATCACTGTGCTACCTGCGTTACAGTGTATCACCTAGTGGAACATTCACTGTGCTACCAGCGTTACAGTGTATCACTCAGTGGAACAATCACTGTGCTACCTGCGTTACAGTGTATCACTCAGTGGAACATTCACTGTGCTACCAGCGTTACAGTGTATCACTCCGTGGAACATTCACTGTGCTACCAGCATTACAGTGTATCACTCAGTGGGACATTCTATGAGTTACAGTGTTTCTCTTAGGGGGACACCTCCTATGTTTCCTGTATAACATGATATCTCCAAGTGGAACGCCTTCCATACTTCCAGAGTTACACTGAATCTTAAATCCTCATTCATTTCTTCAACATCGCTCACAAGCTTCTCATTCTTCAAACATCGCTCACAAATTCTTCATTCTTCAGTGTGCTTCACCATCGTTCTCAAATCCTCATTCATTTTTTCAGCAACGCTCACAAGTTCTTCATTCTTCTGTGTGCTTCACCATCGTTCTCAAATCCTCATTCATTTCTTCAGCAACGCTCACAAGTTCTTCATTCTTCTGTGTGCTTCACCATCGTTCTCAAATCCTCATTCATTTCTTCAGCATCGCTCACAAGTTCTTCATTCTTCTGTGTGCTTCACCATCGTTCTCAAATCATCATTTAATTCTTCAGCATTATACGCCAGTTACTACGGCTAGTTCTGCATGAGGAAAACCTACATCCGGCCATCCCTGCTCCGGCCCAGCTGTGGTTCCTCCTTCCGATCATCGGAAGAACCCCCGAGTTCTCAACACTCTGAACCCAGGTCAGTGACATACGTCACATTGGTTCAAAAAACCCCGGCACAGCTTGGGGTTTCCATCAAACTTATCAGGTGTGGGAAGGTGAAGTCTGGGCACAGAAGCAGCATATGGTACAGGATGGGTAAGAACTCCTGGTCCTGTAGCAGTAGTCAGAAACTGATCTTGGTGGGTAGAGATTTCTTGTATGCATCGTGCCAGCTGGTGATTTGTTACCTCCAGATCCTCCAGACGACCTGCAATATTATTCAGGAGGTCTGGTGATAGACAAAATCCTTCAGCCGGATACATGAGGCTAGTTCATACTGTCAGACTGGTATTTGTTTGTGAATCTGAAGTCAGCAAATGTCTGTGCAGGTACTTGGAGGTGTATAAGTAAGCTGGAAAATACCATCCCCTGGCCGCGAATCAAACCCGGGTCTCGGCTAGAAAATGCCGGATCGTGACCACTAGACCACCAAGGGTTTTGGGGTTGGTAAATGGATGATGTGAAGAGTGTGATAGTAGTAACCAGGCTAACACTGGGATGATACAGTAATGATGTACAACACTCTCCTTACTTGTAGCTGCAGTCCAGTATGGTGGAGTGGCTGACCTTAGCAGTGTAGTAACCAGCTTTCAGACTGGATGGTCACTGTAGAACTGAATCAGGAAGTACTCTTGAGATGACTTGGACTGGATGCAAACTGAACACTGTACAGGATGGTAGTTTGTGAATAACAGGAGTGGATTCAGGGAACTGGAACAGGCTGGAATCTCAGGTGCTGGCTGGCACCAGCAGTCAGGAGCTTGATGAGATTATCTGTGCAGCCAAAGGAAAGGCCTGCACAGGTGAAGAGCTGGATAACGATACTGTGCAGCACTTAGGAAAGAAACTGCACCTGCAGGGAAACGGAATGCAAGGAAGCACAGGTAACTTCACTCAGCTAGAGCTGAGCTAGACAATGAACTAGAGAAGACTGAGAGCCAGTAACCAGAACATATACCCCTTGGTTAGTTGGGATAGGCTGAGCCGAATCAGATGGTGCAGAGAGATCATACTGGCTAATGATTGGCTGAACCACGGTCAGGTGATTGGGACTTGGCACAGCAGTACTCTAGGTCAGGCTTTGATGTAGCTTGTGGCCTACCAGGCCGGGAAATACTGAAGCCTGTATGTCTTGTAAGTGACAGCGGACATGGGTACTTTGTGATGGAGCGAATCTGCATGCAGCAGGAGGGGTAAGTGACCCATCGGCAGGACAAACTGGACCGAGTTGTGACACCCACCTCGAGATCTCCTCGGGGTGGGTGGGCACCGTCATGCTGAGGACTTAGTGGAAGCAGAACTGGTGCTCTGTTTCTGAGAACCAGTGGTTGCAGGTCTTTTTGACTTACCTCTGGTGCCTCTATTTGCATTGGAAGCACCTCTGGCCCTAGAACGAAATCTTAGACCGAAAGGACTGAACAGATGGACCCGAGTAGGAACGCCAAGCCGGCGGGGACCCAGAGGGAAGAAACGTGGATTTCCCAGCAGTGACTTAGGAAAACCACGTATCCAACTCAACCCCAAAGAGCCATTCCCCCGAAAAGGGGAGGGTTCCACACTGTGCTTTGATTCTGCATCCGCTACCCACTGACGCAACCACAAAGCTCTGCGTGCTGACACAGACATGGCAGAAGTCCTAGCATTAATATTTCCCATCTCCTTGAGCGAGTCACACAGGACGTGTGTAGTGTCCTGAATGTGCTTGAGGAGAGTCACCATAGTGACCAGAGGCATAGCCCCGGAGAGGTCCTCCTGAATCTGAGTAGCCCACGTATGAATGGCATGGGTCATCCAGCAACCTGCTATGACCGGCCTCTGCGATAAACCTGCTGCCATGTAATTAGATTTGAGTGTAGTCTCTATCTTTCTGTCCCCAGGATCCTTCATGGTAAAGGAGCCCGGGGCAGGCAGCACTGCCTTTCTGGACAGTCGAAAGACTGATATGTCAACCCCCGGGGATTCCTCCCAGAATTTCCTACCATCAGGAGCAAATGGGAAAGTGCGCAAAAACTTTTTGGACACTTGGAATTTTTTGTCTTGATTTTTCCAGGCCAACTTAAATAGGTCATCTAACTCTGCAGAATCAGGGAAAGTGACATTAGGCTTGTTTTGTGTAAAAAAAATGACTGCTAAGACACAGCGTCCAATACCCTGAGTAGAATCAGGATCCCGACTAATGGGATCTAAGTCCTCCCCATCCTCCTCTATATCCTCCTCTGAGTGCGAACATTGCGCATGCGCAATTAGCGGAAAATCGCTGTGATGCAAAGAAAATTACCAAGCGAACAACTCGGAATGAGGGCCTAAGTCTGCAACAGCTTGTTGTAATAGCTGAGTTTTCTGAACATTAGCAGACAGTTGTGATGACACACAGTATCAGACATCATAGTTTTAAGAGCCCCTAACCAGGAGGGCTCTGGACCCTCTCCCCCAGCCCCTTCACTGAGTTGTGAAGATTGGCTGCATTGTTCACATGAAACAGAATCAGTAGATAAAGGAGAGAATCTAGTGTGGCATACACTACAGAGTTTGTGTTTACCCATATTTACAGTAATCACAATGACATACACACAGACAGTAATACTGATCAAGCCTGCCCTTACTGTATCTGAGAGGAGACACAGAGAAAGACAACAGCACACCCCTAGCTGCACAGCCCCAGTTAGGCTGTCAGCTAATTATATTACAGTGAGACACTAGTAAATTCTGTCCTGTAGAGGACCCACATTGTGTACAATAGCGGCTCTCCCCCTTTGCTACACCCTGTACCAGTTTTCCAGCGTATCTTTGGGAGTCAGGAAGAGCTGTGTTTGCTGAATGCTGCAGCAATAAACAGAGGAAGGTGACAAAATGCCTCTGGTCCCACTCTGAGGTAGCTCCACCTCCCCCAATGGCGCCGGAGCTACAGCGTCTTTTTATACTGGCAATGTCTCCAATCATGCTTAAAAACATTGCACCAGTGCTAGTTTAAGCCATCCTGAGTCAGTTTACATGGGGGCTCTAGCAGGAAGCCCACAGGAGGGTCTCCCATGCCGCTTCCGCGTTCTGCCGTACTTTGAACCAGGGAAAACCCCCCCCCCCCAGCGGGGCCCCCGGCTTGTACTCACCACAGACGTCACCTTCAGGCTAGTGTTAGGGGTGCACGGCGTGCTGTGATTGCGACAGCCAAGGTGCAGTGCCCCGCTGAACAAACAAGCTCTCAGGACGGGCATAGAGGGGAGGAGCCAGCACACCCAGTGAAGAAATTTAAAGTGCACCGGCTGCTTTGGACCCCGTCTATACCCCATCGTACTAAGTCTCCCCAATATCCCTCATGGATGTTAGAGAAAATTTGTTAACTAATTTTGCTAAGACATACCACTGTCCTCTTGTGAAAGGCAATCATCTTCATTTGGTTCATCTGGTTGAAAAGTATTTTCTTTCAAACGCCTCTTCCTTCAATTTCAAACAAACACAAGAATTATATATAGATATACATACATACATACACATACATATGTATACACACACACACACACACACACACACACACACACACACACACACACACACACACACACACACACACACACACTATGGGGGTAATTCCAAGTTGATCGCAGCAGGATATTTTTTGGCAGTTGGGCAAAACCATGTGCATTGCAGGGGGGGCAGATATAACATTTGCAGAGAGAGTTAGATTTGGGTGGGTTATTTTGTTTCTGTGCAGGGTAAATACTGGCTGCTTTATTTTTACACTGCAATTTAGATTGCAGATTGAACTCACCACACCCAAATCTATCTCTCTCTGCACATGTTATATCTGCCTCCCCTGCAGTGCACATGGGCCCTCATTCCGAGTTGTTCGCTCGGTATTTTTCATCGCATCGCAATGAAAATCCGCTTAGTACGCATGCGCAATGTTCGCACTGCGACTGCGCCAAGTAACTTTGCTATGTAGAAAGTAATTTTACTCACGGCTTTTTCATCGCTCCGGCGATCGTAATGTGATTGACAGGAAATGGGTGTTACTGGGCGGAAACACGGCGTTTCAGGGGCGTGTGGCTGAAAACGCTACCGTTTCCGGAAAAAACGCAGGAGTGGCCGGAGAAACGGTGGGAGTGCCTGGGCGAACGCTGGGTGTGTTTGTGACGTCAAACAGGAACGACAAGCACTGAACTGATCGCACAGGCAGAGTAAGTCTGAAGCTACTCTGAAACTGCTAAGTAGTTAGTAATCGCAATATTGCGAATACATCGGTCGCAATTTTAAGAAGCTAAGATTCACTCCCAGTAGGCGGCGGCTTAGCGTGTGTAACTCTGCTAAATTCGCCTTGCGACCGATCAACTCGGAATGAGGGCCATGGTTTTGCCCAACTGCTAAAAAATTTCCTGCTGCGATCAACTTGGAATTACCCCCTATATTAACAATTCTATCAATACAACTAGTGTACTGAAATAATTATTACTGTGTGTATTACAATACGACATGTAATACACACAGTAATGAAGAAATTCAACCAGGATCATGATTGATAGCTACAACAGGAAATATTGACAAATATGAATAAAGGGTAACAATTTTGCAATGCACTACTTGGGGAATAATAGGATTTTAATTACCTACCGATAAATCCATTTCTCGTACTCCGCAGAGGATGCTGGGGTCCACATTAGTACCATGGGGTATAGGGGGTAATTCCAAGTTGATCGCAGCAGGAAATTTTTTAGCAGTTGGGCAAAACCATGTGCACTGCAGGGGGGGCAGATATAACATTTGCAGAGAGAGTTAAGGTGCATACACACGGAGCGATATAACTGAGCGATTTTGACTATATAGTCAAAATCGCTCAGAAAGTTAGTGCAGATCGCTCCGTGTGTATACAGGCAGCGATAGCGATGCGCGTCCCCGCTAGGTCGCTATCGCTGGGAAAAATAGTCAGTGCCGGCAAGTCAATTTTGGCTATGTCGCTGGTAAAGTTAGTTAAAATCGCTAAGAGGCCAGCGATTTTTCCCAGCGATAGCGATGTTGCCGGCGGCGGTGGTGGTGCGGGCGGCGGCGGGTTGCGGTGGCGGTGTGGGCGGCGGCGGGTTGTGGCGGCGGTGCGGTTGGCGGTGGGTTGCGGTGGCGGTGCGGGCGGTGGCGGGTTGCGGTGTGGGCGGCGGCGGGTTGCGGCAGCGGTGCGGGCGGCGGAAATTTACCTTTATCTTGCAGCGGAGCGGTACCAGTTTCAAAAATGGCGCCTCAGCGTAATTTTTGAAATTCAAGATGGCCGCCGCGAGCCAATCACGGCTCGCCGCGTCATCGCCCCGCCCCCTCCCGCTGACTTATATAAGTCAGCGCGAGGCAGCGGCTTTCAGTCCGACGGCGGAGGAGGAGCGGAGAAGAGCTCCTGAAGACTGAAGACGCCGTGGAAGTCCTGGATGGGCGGCGGCTATGCAAAAGAGCTTAGCAGCCGCCGCCCACCAGGTGAGGACGCCGGAGCAAGACCCCAGAAGCCCTGGGGAGGTGGCGCCCCCCCAGGTGAAGACGCCGGAAGCCCTGGGAAGGCGGCGGCCATGCAAAAGAGCTTAAGGGCCGCCGCCCCAAGGTGAAGACCCAGTTTAATAAAGGATTTTTTAAAGAACGTGTCGTGGTTTTTTTTTCAATATTTTCTTTACAGGTGGACTACAGGTGCCAGTGGGCCCTTTATGTCCGGGCATGCTGGAACTTGTGGTTCTCCAAGTGCCAGCATGCTGGGGCAGGCTTGCTGGGACCTGTAGGCCACCTGTAAAGAACAATATTACTATTGAAAGGCTATCAGCCTCCCATCCACCGCCCACGGATGGGGGGGGACAGCCTCGGGCTTCACCCATGGCCCTTGGGTGGCTGGAGGGGGGGACCCCTTGATTTAAGGGGTCCTCACTCCTCCAGTGTACCCCGGCCAGGGGTGACTAGTTGGGGGGGTAATGGCACGGCCGCAGGGACCAATATAAAAGTGTCCCCCGGCTGTGGCATTATCTCCCTGGCTAGTGGAGCCCGGTGCTGGTTTTAAAAATACGGGGGACCCCTATGTCTTTTGTCCCCCGTATTTTTTAAACCAGGACCGGACGCAGAGCCCGGTGCTGGTTGTCTAAATATGGGGGAACCCTACTCATTTTTTCCTCTGTATTTTAACAACCAGGACTGGCTCAAAGAGCCCGAGGCTGGTTTTACATAGGAGGGGGGACCCCACGCAAATTTTTTTTTTAACTTTTAGCTATTTAAATACCAGCCACCCTGTAAAATCGTCCTATATATGACACTCATCCCCTTATTTAAATGAGATAGTCAAAATCTCCCATAGCCAAAATCTCTTGCATAGTTAGACACAATCTCTGGTAAAGTTAGTCAAAATCTCCTACTGCCAGTTCAAGGGAAAAGTTAGTCAAAATCTCTCATAGTCAAAATCTCTCCGTGTGTATGCACCTTTAGATTTGGGTTGGTTATTTTGTTTCTGTGCAGGGTAAATACTGGCTGCCTTATTTTTACACTGCAGTTTAGACAGCAGATTGAACTCACCACACCCAAATCTATCTCTCTCTGCACATGTTATATCTGCCTCCCCTGCAGTGCACATGGTTTTGCCCAACTGCTAACAAAGTTCCTGCTACGATCAACTTGGAATTAACCCCATAGACGGGTTCACTAGGAGCCATTGGCACTTTAAGAGTTTAATAGTGTGGGCTGGCTCCTCCCTCGATGCCCCTCCTACCAGACTCAGTCTAGAAACTGTGCCCGAGGAGATGGACAACTTCGAGAGAAGGATATTACACAGATAGTGGCAAGATTCACACCAGCTCACACAAACAAGGCAAACCAAGCTAACTAGCCAGAAATCTCAGCAATAGCTGAAAACATTACTGAACAAAGTAATAACGCAGTACTTAACTAAAGGTCCATACACACTGGGTGTTTTTGCCCAGCATGTATGAACAGCAATGATCGCTGACATCGCTGGGCTGAAAAGCGCTCAGTGCATACACACTGAGCACTTTTCCCCGCTGCCCAGCGATGTCAGCGGGGGTGAGCGGGTTTCCATAGCAGAACGCTATGGAAAGCCGCTCACCCCGCCGTTCATCTACTGGTAATACCAGTAGATGAACGGCGGCTGCCAGCGATGAAGTGGGAGCGCGCATCAGTGCTCACCGCTTGCTCATACACACTGGGCGGCTTTGAGCTGAAAGCAGCTCAAAACACCAAAAGTGAGATGCTTTCAGCTCAAAATCGCCCAGTATATGGGCCTTAAGAACAAAGCAGTACTGCACAAAGTAACTACTACAGGAAAACGAAGCGCTGGGCGGGCACCCAGCATCCTCTACGGACTACGAGAAAAGGATTTACAGGTAGGTAATTAAAATCCTATTTCCTCTTATGTCCTAGAGGATGCTGGGGTCCATGTTAGTACCATGGGAGATGTACCAAAGCTGCCAGAACGGGAGGAAGAGCGCGTAAGCTCCTGCAGAACTGACTGACCAAACTTTAGGTCCTCAGAGGCAAAAACGTATTGAACTTGTAGAACTTAGCGAACGTGTTCGACCCCATCCAAGTAGCCGCTGGCAAAGCTGTAAAGCCAAAACACTCCGGGCAGCCGCCCAGGAAGAACCCACTTTACGAGTAGAGTGGGCCTTAACAGATTTTGGACACGGCAAGCCTGTCGTAGAATAAGCATGCTGGATAGTGAATCTGATCCAGTGAGAAATCATTGGCTTAGAAGCAGGACACCCAATCTTGTTGGGATCATAAAGGACAAACAGAGAGTCCGACTTTCTGTAAGGTGAAGTCTTCTTCACATAAATCCTCAAAGTCCTCACAACATCCAAGGACTTTGAGGTATTTGAGGAGTCATTAGCCACTGTCACCACGATAGGTTGGCTGATATGAAAAGCCGACACAACCTTTGGAAGGAAGTGTCCTCAGCTCTATCTTCATGAAAGAATAAGTAGGGGCTTTTACAGGACAAAGCCCCCAATTCCGACGCACGTCGAGCAGAAGATAAGGCCAACAACGTGACAGCCTTCCACGTGAGAAACTTGACCTCAGCCTCCTGTAAAGTCTCAAACCAATCCGATTGTAGGAAATGCAACACCACGTTAAGATCCCAGGGTGCCGTCGGCGCCACAAAGGGAGGCTGGATGTACAGCACCCCTTTCAAAAAAGTCTGAACCTCATGGAGGGCATCCAACTGTTTCTGAAAGAAAATGGATAAAGCCAAAATCTGGACCTTTATGGATCCCAAACGCAGGCCCATATCCACACCTGCTTGCAGGAAAAGGAGAAACCGTCCACATTGAAACTCCACCGCAGGAAAATTCTTGGATTCACAACAAGAGACATATTTTTCCAAATGCGATGATAATGTTTAGACGTTAATCCCTGTCAGGGCCGAGTGTTTTTGTGTATCCGTTAACCCTGGACCAATCAAAGGTGTAGGTGCTGGTGTATGATGAAAGCAGGGAGGACGAAGAAAGTTCTGTTTCATATATTTATTAAAGGCAACAATTCCAGTTAAATGACAATTAATAGTCACCATATATATACTGACGTATTGCAATGAATGGTATAATGATAATCAGGAACAGTCTTAAAGATGCATTGAAGAAATGTTCATACAACTGAGTTTAAACAGGCTTGTGAAGAATTGTCCAAATGAAGCAATGACTGGTGCCAAACTGTAAGGAGTGTTAACTGGATATTGTAGACATAAATTAATAACTGTAGAGACTTGTACTGAAGCTTAAAGGTTAAACTTGAAGGCTGTGAAGAATTGTCCTTGATTGTAGCAACAATGAAGATACAATTCTGAATAGAATACTTGCAAATTGTGAAGATAACACTTGAAGCACTGTGAAACTGCAGCAGACGACAATGGTGAAGAATGAGTTAAACTGAAAGCCGATTAAATGAGCACCTGAGTTTAGTAGAATCTTCCAAAGGCTGTGTGATTGAAGCAGGCAGAAAGGGTAACCTCTCACAAGACTCTGGAAATCCACTTGATGCTACTGGGAGAGCGATTGACTGACAGCACAGCAAGGAGCTGGTGGGTCTTTTGCAGTAAAGGCTGCAGGCAGACCTCTGGGAGCGGGGGCGATATCTGGACCACCGGAATCACACAGAAAGTGGTGGAGACAGCACAGAGCTAGGGTAGAGTAACTGCAACAAAGCACTGGCTCAGAGTAACAAAATTCCAGCCTACTTAAAGGCAGCACAAGCACGGGATTGGCTAACACTTACCCACAGGTGCTCTCATGTGCTCATTTGGTCTCCAACATGGCCGCCTCCTATACTGCAGACACACAGCGGTGCCTTTGGCCATTTGGTCCCCGCACTCCTTGCTCCCGAACCTGCATCACCTCTGCCGCTGACCACGCCGCATCCCCAAACGGCCGCACAGCACTGCGAGCAACGGCGCTGGCAATGGACGGACCCCAGAACTCACAGAGGTGAGTGATCGGTTCGTGACACTCCCTTCCTAGCCTGTATCAGGGTAGGAAAAACCTTGCTCGGAGTACCCTTCCTAGCTAAGATCTGGCGTTCAACCTCCGTGCCGTCAAACGTAGCCACGGTAAGTCTTGATAAGCGAACGGCCCCTGTTGCAGAAGGTCCTCTCGAAGAGGAAGAGACCTCGGATCTTTCAGCAATAATTCCAGAAGATCTGCGTATCAAGCCCTCCTTGGGCCAGTCCGAAGCAATGAGAATCGCCTGAACTCTTGTTCTTTTTTATTAGTTTGAGAATCCTTGGGATGAGTGGCAGTGGAGGGAACGCGTACACACACTTGAACACCCACGGAGTTACCAGGGCGTCCACTGCCACTGCTTGTGCGTCTCTCGACCTGGAACAGTACCACCGAAGCTTCTTGTTAAGACGGGAGGCCATCATGTCTATTTGAGGTACACCCCAAAGACTTGTCACCTCTGCGAACACCTCAAGATGAAGGCCCCACTCTCCTGGATGGAGATCATGTCTGATGAGGAAGTCCGCATCCCAGTTGTCCACCCCCGGAATGAAGATTGCTGACAGCGCCACCGCGTGCCTTTCTGCCCAGTGAGGATTCTTGTCACCTTTGACATCGCAGCTCTGCTCTTCGTTCCGCCCTGTCGGTTTATGTAGGCCACCGTCGTGACATTGTCCAACTGCACTTGAATGGCCTAATCTTGCAGAAGTTGTGCTGCTTGTAGAAGACTGTTGTACATGGCTCTTAGTTCCAGGGTGTTTAAAGAAAGGGATTCCTGACTTGACCACCTTCCTTGGAAAGTTTACTCTTGGGTGACAGCGCCCCAACCTCGGAGACTTGCATCCGTGGTTAGCAGGATCCAGTTCTGAACCCCGACCCTGCGGCCCTCCAGAAGGTGAGGCATTTGCAGTCACCAGAGGAGTGAAATCCTTGTTTTCGGCGACAGACGTATCCTCTGGTGCATGTGCAGGTGAGATCACGACCACTTGTCTAGGAGATCCAGTTGGAATGACCGAGCATGAAATCTTTCGTACTGTAGAGCCTCGTAGAAGGCAACCATCTTCCCCAGAAGGCGAATACACTGATGAACCGTTAGCCGGGCAGGCTTCAAGACATCCCGGACCATCGATTGTATCACCAACGCATTCTCCACCGGCAGAAACACCTTCTGCACGTCTATGTTGAGAATCATCCCCAGGAAAGACAATCTCTTTGTCGGCTCCAAATGTGACTTTAGAAGGATCAGGATCCAACCATGTTTCCTGAACAGATGAGTCGTGAGAGCAATGGACTGCAACAACTTCTCCCTGGATGATGCTTTTATCAGATCGTCCAGATATGGAATTATGTTCACTCCTTGTCTGCGGAGAACCATCATCTCTGCCATCACCATGGTGAACACCCTTGGTGACGTGGAGACCGAATGGCAGTGCCTGGAACTGATAGTGACTGTCAAACAGTGCAAACCTGAGATAAGCCTGGAGAGGCGGCCAAATCGGAATATGGAGGTACGCATCCTTGATATCCAGGGATACCAGAAACTCTCCCTCCTCCAGACCTGAGACCACCGCTCTCAGAGATTCCATTTTGAATTTGAACTCCCTCAGATAAGGGTTTAACGATTTCAAGTTCAAAAACGGTCTGACCGAACCATCCGGTTTCGGTACCACGAAAAGGTATGACTAGTAACCCATGTGTTGCAGATGAGGCCGAACTTGAACAATGACCTCCGACCTTTCCAATTTTTGAATGGCTTCCTGTAGGATAGCCGTTTCCGTCAGTAAAGCTGGCAAGCCTGATTTAAAGAATCGGGGAGGCGGGAGTTCTTGAAACTCCAGGCTGTACCCCTGGGACACAATATGCTGTATCCAGGGATCCAGGCCGGAAGACACCCAGACGTGGCTGAAACGTCTGAGTCTCGCACCCACCAGCCCGTCCTCCAGATTTTTAAGTCCACAGTCATGTTGAGGATTTTGAGGAACCAGAAGCAGGCTTCTGGTCCTGGGAACCTGTAGGTGCAGGCTTTTTGGATTTTTCCCGACCACCTCTAAAGAAAGTAGTAGGGGGCTTGGACTTTTTTGTCTTTGCGGTCCGAAAGGACTGCGATGGTGATGAAGAGAAGGGTTTCTTTGTAGAAGGAGCAGCTGAGGGAAGAAAGGTCGACTTACCCGCGGTTGCCGTGGAAATCCAAGCATCCAACGCTTCCCCAAATAGAGCCTAACCTGTGAAGAGTAGGTTCTCCACACTTCTGGATTCCGCGTCTGCATACCATTGGCGAAGCCAGAGTCCCCTGCGAGCTGAGACAGACATGGAAGATATCCTTGAATTCAGCGTACCCAGGTCCTTCATGGACTCCACCATGAAACCCGCAGAATCCTGTATGTTACGTAAAAACAGTTCAATGTCACTTCTATCCATTGTATCTAAGTCTTCTAGTAACGTGCCTCACCACTTTACTATAGCTTTAGAAATCCATAAACAGGCAATAGTGGGCCTTAACGCTACTCCTGAAGCAGTGTATATGGATTTGAGCGTAGTGTCAATTTTACGATCAGCCGGTTCTTGTAACGCGGTAGATCCAAGGACAGGTAAAACCACCTTTTTGACAGTCTGGAGACAGATGCGTCAACTATGGGTGGGTTTTTCCATTTTCTCCTCAGGGAAGGGAAAAGCAACCAGAATCCTTTTAGGGATCTGGAATTTTTTCTCCGGGTATTCCCAGGATTTTTCAAATAAAGCGTTTAATTCTTTAGATGCAGGGAAGGTTAGCGGGACTTTATTACTGTCTGTGAAGTAAGCCTCCTCAACCTGCTCAGGTGGCATGTCAGTAATGTTTAACACATCCCTAATGGCCTCAATCATGAGCTGCACCCCCTTTGCAAGGGATGCCGCTCCCCTCAGCACATCCCCATCACCGTCTGCCGTGTCAGAGTCGGTATCCGTGTCGGCTTGCATAATCTGTGCAAGTGCACGTTTCCTTGGGTATATGCTAGGGGATTTAGAAGGAATAGGAACAGAACCTGACCCAACTGCCATAGAATTCTTTAAAACCTGAGTTTCAGTCTCAGTATGAGCCACCCTAGTAGAAATCTGAGAGATCATTCCCTTAATTGAAGTCAGACATTCTGGCTTAGATATAGAAGCCTGAGACAAGACATTACATTCCTGGGTACATGGAATGGTTTCCTCTAGAGATGAAACCTCCACTGCAGCATAAGACAGAGTCCATGAACATGGCTATGTGAGAGAACATACACCCCCCCCCCCCTCCACACACACACACACACGAAAATGTCAGACACAGTTTTCTCCCCAAGTTTCTTCAGAGAAACACAGAGCTTGGAGTCAGCACACACACAAAGCTTCAATAGGTAGATATAAACCAAATACCTGGCGCTGACTGTGTACCCTTAAAAGACTGCACAGTAATTTACAGCCTCCCTCCCCTTCTACAACCTCCTGGTACTGCACAGGATAGCTGGAGTCGTGCGGAGGGACAGCACTCCGTCAGCGTCGCTGTAGGTGTATCTACAAGGAGAAGCCGCTGAGAAGCTCCGCCCCTTGAACATGGCACCTTTTTCCCGCTTTCAAATCTTTATACTGGCCCGAGGTATGGGCTAGCAGTGTTACCGAGGTCCCGGACAGCCTTGAGTGACCAGTGTAGGGTATTCGCGCTGGCTCAGGGAGCCCCTCATAGCGCCGCACTGTGTACCGATTAGCTCTCTGGAGCGCAGTTAGTACTGCGCTCCCACCCTGTTGCCGCCATTCACACCGGCTCCCCGCTTGTCAGATCGCTGGTGACACGCTCGCCACCGGAATCTTCTGGCTCTGTTAGTGGGTGGCGGCATGCTGCGGGAGTGAGCGGTCACCTCGGGCGACTAACGATCATCACCCTCAGGAGCTCAGTGTCCTGTCAGCGGAGATAATGGCCATTAACCTCTCAGGGTTGGACACTACACCCCCAAGTCCCACGAAGCAGGGAGGCTGTTGCCAGCAGCCTCCCTGTTCCTAACTTTAAGAAAAATAATAAAACTAGAAAAACTCCTATAAAGCTCCCCTAGCTGTGACCGGCTCCTCCGGGCACATTTTCTAAACTAAGTCTGGTAGGAGGGGCATAGAGGGAGAAGCCAGCCCACACTATTAAACTCTTAACGTGCCAATGACTCCTAGTGTACCCGTCTATACCCCATGGTACTAATGTGGACCCCAGCATCCTCTAGGACGTAAGAGAAAACCACATTTGTTTAAAACTAAATGCAAATATTTTAGTTAATAGCTAAACTATTTTCAAATAATGTTGTAAATTAGAAATGTATATTGTGTTTCACACCCATTTTTGCTTGTGAAAAGGTTTTCTTAAACCTAGTGCTATTTATTAAGGTTGGGGAAAATATTTTTACGGGGGAAAATTGTGTATCTATCAAAGGAGAGTAAAGAGATTTAATAACGATCACAATCCGCAGAGATAACAGGAAATACTGTATTGACAACAAGAAAGCTTTATTAATTTATGTATTGAAATAACACATTTATAAAGGTGGAAAAAGATAATTTTTTTTATTTACTTTAAAACTTTTTAATTGTTTTTTTTTTTTTTTTTTCAAGTGGAACTGCAAACCAATGCAAAAGTTAACTGAAGCCTCACCATGATCGGACTCAAACTGAAAACTGCTCAAATCTAGTAAACTGGCTACTTACTACTAAGGTACTCGTATTCTATGATGCTCTGTTAAATTACTGCTAGGTGAATATAACCAATTTGTGACAATTACTAACTTATTTATTTCAACTAATACATTAACATTATCTAAGGTTGGCAGACATTGCCTCATTAAGAGGTGGGAGAAAATCTAGCTAAAGGGCGCAAACATGCCCCTGGACAGACGTGAAGCAAGGTGTAAAAATTTACTTTTTGTCTACTGTTTTATATGTATGGAAAATACTGCCTGTATTTAAATGAAGAACAAAAATACTGCACACCTTTAAATTAGCAATTTGCATTTGAGTAGAGCTACTGTATGCTGTGGTACATTCCCAAATTTGCCTCCATGTAGAGTAAGGTACACCTTCTAGGTAAATTTAATCTTAACTCTATACAAGGTTTAAATAGCATGCTAGGCTTAAAGTTAAACATGTCATGTATACAATGTTTTTAAAATATCCATTTGCTTTCACTAGTTCTCATAGTTACAGAAAGCTCCAGCAAGGAGTAATATTTCTACAGTTAATCTGTAATCTTACTAGTGACAGTGAGTACCTCTGACAGCATTAGGCCAACAGAAAAGCAGGTAAGAACAAACATTACAGTGCACTGTGGAGAGCAAAGCAAATATAATAGACATCTCAATATTAATAATATTGATAGAAAAATGTATACTATCTTTTTTTTATTTTTTACAGTAACTATCTACAAATACAGAGATTAAAAAGTTTAGTTGGTTACTGCAGACCATGGTCCGATTCAAGAAAGAAAAGGGTTGTTTGAGCTGCACTGGATATAATTTGTATAAAGTACAATTTAGCTGTATGCAAGTACCAACAATATGTTAGTAAAGGCCACCCAATTAAGGGATGACACTCATATATGGTTGTGGTGCACCCATAGTCAATATAGAAATACTAGAAACTAACGAGTGAAAAGAGAAACTTTTTGTTGGAGAACTCTTAGTTATTTTTTAAAATATAACTTTATTCTAGATCAAGGAAAGTCCACAAGAGTCCAAACTGCTGAATAAAAACTAATTTATATATATTTACCTATTAATAGTTACAATATGATCTATGTCTTTAACAAATTACAGACATATAAAGGTAAAGACTCACCAATAAAAATATAGTACAAAATATGTAGTATACTTCATCTGAAATAAAACTATTTCCTGAATACTCCTTAGCAAGATGTGTTTGAAATACAATTTTTTATGTAGTCCTATTACAGTTTAAATCTTATTCATATTAAATCTATTTAGTATAATCCTTTAATGCTGCCAATTGCCCCATAGTAGTATCTCACCAAGAGAAAATTAACGTACAGGTATGATCAGGGCCGTTTCTAGACAATTTGGCTCCCAGTGCGAGATTTCAAAATGCGCCCCCCCCCCCCCCTATTGCTCTAAAAAAAAAAAAATGTGTGCCCCCCCCCCATATAGCCATAAAAAGAAAAAGCATGCGCGCGCCTTAGGCGCGCGCGCTCCCGACAAGGGTGTGTGGCCATATTACACAGTACGCAGGCAGATGCCCCCATATTACACAGTACGCAGGCAGATGCCCCCATATACGCAGGCAGATGCCCCCATATTACACAGTACGCAGGCAGATGCCCCCATATTACACAGTACGCAGGCAGGTGCCCCCATATTACACAGTACGCAGGCAGGTGCCCCCATAATACACAGTACGCAGGCAGGTGCCCCCATTTTACACAGTGCGGCAGGCAGGTATCCCCATAGGCAGGTGTCCCCATTTTACACAGTGCGGCAGGCAGGTTTCAAGTTGAGGGGAAGGAAGGGGGAGAGGGGGGGAGAGAGAGAGAGAGAATACTTACGTCTTCCCGCTCTTCGGTCCCGCCGCCTCAAGTCCCTCGCGCCGGCCGCCTCCTCCTTCATGCTTATCTCCTTCTCGCCTCTCCCGAGCGCTCCTGCTCGGGGGGCGGGGCTTCGCGGAATGACGCGTTTGCCTCGTGACGTCACGACGCAACGCGTCATTCCGCGAAACTCCGCCCCCCGAGCAGGAGCGCTCGGGAGAGGCGAGAAGGAGTAACAAAGTGCCGCGGCGGGCGCCCCGTGCGGTTGCACGGCTCGCCCGCCGCTAGAAACGGCACTGGGTATGATCACAGCTGATTGGTAAGTATAGCTAAAAGGAAGTGGTAATGCCCATATGGAGCACTATTTGTGTAAGTGATAAGTGCCTGGAGTGGCTGCACCCTGCTTTATCAAAAGTCTACAACACCTGGTATTCCCTGGGGTTCTCCCATCCAAGTACTAACTGGGCCCAACACTGCTTAGCTTCCAAGATAAGACGAGAATGGGCGTGTCCTGTGTGGTACAGCTGTAAGTATGAAAATGCTAGCAGTTTACAGGCATTACAGTCACAAAGAGCGCCCACACCACTCAAGGGAAAAAACTGGTAATAGTATGGGTGATCGTGCAAAAAACACCCAAAACAGTACTGGTTAATTTGAGGCAGAGAATAGTAAAGATATGCCTGGGTATGACACATTGATAAAAATAAGATTTTACTCACCGGTAAATCTATTTCTCGTAGTCCGTAGTGGATGCTGGGAACTCCGTAAGGACCATGGGGAATAGACGGGCTCCGCAGGAGACTGGGCACTCTAAAAGAAAGATTAGGTACTATCTGGTGTGCACTGGCTCCTCCCTCTATGACCCTCCTCCAGACCTCAGTTAGGATACTGTGCCCGGAAGAGCTGACACAATAAGGAAGGATTTTGAATCCCGGGTAAGACTCATACCAGCCACACCAATCACACCGTATAACTCGTGATACTATACCCAGTTAACAGTATGAAATATAACAGAGCCTCTCAACAGATGGCTCAACAATAACCCTTTAGTTAGGCAATAACTATATACAAATATTGCAGACAATCCGCACTTGGGATGGGCGCCCAGCATCCACTACGGACTACGAGAAATAGATTTACCGGTGAGTAAAATCTTATTTTCTCTGACGTCCTAGTGGATGCTGGGAACTCCGTAAGGACCATGGGGATTATACCAAAGCTCCCAAACGGGCGGGAGAGTGCGAATGACTCTGCAGCACCGAATGAGAGAACTCAAGGTCCTCCTCAGCCAGGGTATCAAATTTGTAGAATTTTGCAAACGTGTTTGCCCCTGACCAAGTTGCAGCTCGGCAAAGTTGTAAAGCCGAGACCCCTCGGGCAGCCGCCCAAGAAGAGCCCACTTTCCTCGTGGAATGGGCTTTTACTGATTTAGGATGCGGCAATCCATCCGCAGAATGCGCCAGCTGAATTGTGCTACAAATCCAGCGAGCAATAGTCTGCTTAGAAGCAGGAGCACCTATTTTGTTGGGTGCATACAGGATAAAAAGCGAGTCAGTTTTCCTGACTCCAGCCGTCCTGGAAACATACATTTTCGAGGGCCTGACTACGTCCAGTAACTTGGAATCTTCCAAGTCCCTAGTAGCCGCAGGCACTACAATAGGTTGGTTCAAGTGAAAAGCTGATACCACCTTAGGGAGAAACTGGGGACGAGTCCTCAATTCTGCCCTATCCATATGGAAAATCAGATAAGGGCTTTTACATGACAAAGCCGCCAATTCTGACACACGCCTGGCCGAAGCCAAGGCCAATAACATGACCACTTTCCACGTGAGATATTTCAGATCCACAGTTTTAAGTGGCTCAAACCAATTTGACTTCAGGAAACTCAACACCACGTTGAGATCCCAAGGTGCCACAGGAGGCACAAAAGGGGGCTGAATATGTAGCACTCCCTTTACAAATGTCTGAACTTCAGGCATTGAAGCCAGTTCTTTCTGGAAGAAAATCGACAGAGCCGAAATCTGGACCTTAATGGAACCCAATTTTAGGCCCATAGTCACTCCCGACTGTAGGAAGTGCAGAAAACGACCCAGCTGAAATTCCTCTGTAGGGGCCTTCCTGGCCTCACACCACGCAACATATTTTCGCCAAATACGGTGATAATGGTTTGCGGTTACTTCTTTCCTGGCTTTTATCAGCGTAGGAATGACTTCCTCCGGAATGCCCTTTTCCTTTAGGATCCGGAATTCAACCGCCATGCCGTCAAACGCAGCCGCGGTAAGTCTTGGAACATACAGGGCCCCTGCTGTAGCAGATCCTGTCTGAGCGGTAGAGGCCATGGGTCCTCTGATATCATTTCTTGAAGTTCTGGGTACCAAGCTCTTCTTGGCCAATCCGGAACCACGAGTATCGTTCTTACTCCTCGTCTTCTTATTATTCTCAGTACCTTTGGTATGAGAGGCAGAGGAGGGAACACATAAACCGACTGGTACACCCACGGTGTCACCAGAGCGTCCACAGCTATCGCCTGAGGGTCCCTTGACCTGGCGCAATATCTCTTTAGTTTTTTGTTGAGGCGGGACGCCATCATGTCCACCTGTGGCCTTTCCCAACGGTGTACCAACAGTTTGAAGACTTCTGGATGAAGTCCCCATTCTCCCGGGTGTAGGTCGTGTCTGCTGAGGAAGTCTGCTTCCCAGTTGTCCACTCCCGGAATGAACACTGCTGACAGTGCTATGACGTGATTTTCAGCCCATCGGAGAATCCTTGTGGCTTCTGCCATCGCCATCCTGCTTCTTGTGCCGCCTTGTCGGTTTACATGGGCGACTGCCGTGATGTCTGATTGGATCAGTACCGGCTGGTTTTGAAGCAGGGGCCTTGCCTGACTTAAGGCATTGTAAATGGCCCTCAGTTCCAGAATATTTATGTGTAGGGACGACTCCTGACTTGACCAAAGTCCTTGGAAATTTCTTCCCTGTGTGACTGCCCCCAGCCTCGAAGGCTGGCATCCGTGGTCACCAGGACCCAGTCCTGTATGCCGAATCTGCGGCCCTCTATAAGATGAGCACTCTGCAGCCACCACAGCAGAGACACCCTGGTCCTTGGAGACAGGGTCTTGGACAAGATGCGATCCCGACCACTTGTCCAAGAGGTCCCACTGGAAGGTCCTTGCATGGAACCTGCCGAATGGAATTGCTTCGTATGAAGCCACCATTTTTCCCAGGACTCGTGTGCAGTGATGCACCGATACCTGTTTCGGTTTCAGGAGGTCTCTGACTAGAGATGACAGCTCCCTGGCTTTCTCTTGCGGGAGAAACACTTTTTTCTGTTCTGTGTCCAGAACCATCCCCAGGAACAGTAGGCGTGTGGAAGGAACCAGCTGTGACTTTGGAATGTTTAGAATCCAGCCGTGCTGTTGTAGCACTTCCCGATATAGTGCTACTCCGACCAACAACTGCTCCTTGGACCTCGCCTTTATAAGGAGATCGTCCAAGTACGGGATAATTAAAACTCCCTTTTTTCGAAGGAGTATCATCATTTCCGCCATTACCTTGGTAAACACCCTCGGTGCCGTGGACAGTCCAAACGGCAGTGTCTGGAATTGGTAATGGCAATCCTGTACCACAAATCTGAGGTACTCCTGGTGAGGAAGGTAAATGGGGACATGCAGGTAAGCATCCTTGATGTCCAGGGATACCATGTAATCCCCCTCGTCCAGGCTTGCAATAACCGCCCTGAGCGATTCCATCTTGAACTTGAATCTTTTTATGTATGTGTTCAAGGATTTCAAATTTAAAATGGGTCTCACCGAACCGTCCGGTTTCGGTACCACAAACAGTGTGGAATAGTAACCCCGTCCTTGTTGAAGTAGGGGCACCTTGACTATCACCTGCTGGGAATACAGCTTGTGAATTGCCTCTAGCACAGCCTGCCTGCCCGAGGGAGTTGTCGGCAAGGCAGATTTGAGGAAACGGCGGGGGGGAGACGCCTCGAATTCCAGCTTGTACCCCTGAGATACTACTTGAAGGATCCAGGGATCCACCTGTGAGCGAACCCACTGATCGCTGAAATTTTTGAGGCGGCCCCCCCACTGTACCTGTCTCCGCCTGTGGAGCCCCACCGTCATGCGGCGGACTTGGAAGAGGCGGGGGAGGACTTTTGTTCCTGGGAACCTGCTGTTTGTTGCAGCTTTTTCCCTCTACCTCTGCCTCTAGACAGAAAGGACCCGCCTTTTCCCCGCCTGTTTTTCTGGGTTCGAAAGGACTGTACCTGATAATACGGCGCTTTCTTAGGCTGTGAGGGGACATGGGGCAAAAATGCTGACTTCCCAGCTGTTGCTGTGGAAACTAGGTCTGAGAGACCATCCCCGAATAACTCCTCACCCTTATAAGGCAAAACTTCCATGTGCCTTTTTGAATCTGCATCCCCTGTCCACTGCCGAGTCCATCAGCCTCTCCTAGCAAAAATGGACAATGCACTTATTCTAGATGCCAGCCGGCAGATCTCCCTCTGTGCATCTCTCATGTATAAGACTGAGTCTTTTATATGCTCTACGGTTAGCAATATAGTGTCCCTGTCTAGGGTGTCAATATTTTCCGACAGGGAATCTGACCATGCAGCAGCAGCACTGCACATCCATGCTGAAGCAATAGCTGGTCTCAGTATAACACCTGTGTGTGTATATATAGACTTCAGGATAGCCTCCTGCTTTCTATCAGCAGGTTCCTTTAGGGCGGCCGTATCCGGAGACGGTAGTGCCACCTTTTTTGACAAACGTGTGAGCGCTTTATCCACCCTATGGAGAGTTTCCCAACGTGACCTATCCTCTGGCGAGAAAGGGAACGCCATTAGTAACTTTTTAGAAATTACCAATTTTTTATCGGGGAAAGCCCACGCTTCTTCACACACTTCATTTAATTCTTCAGATGGGGGAAAAACTATTGGTAGTTTTTTCTCCCCAAACATAATACCCTTTTTTGAGGTACCTGGGTTTATATCAGAAATGTGTAATACCTCTTTCATTGCCTCAATCATGCAACAAATGGCCCTAGTGGACATTAAATTTGACTCTTCGTCGTCGACACTGGTATCAGTATCCGTGTCGACATCTGTGTCTGCCATCTGAGGTAGTTGGCGCTTTAGAGCCCCTGATGGCCTTTGAGTCGTCTGGGCAGGCACGAGCTGAGAAGCCGGCTGTCCCGCATTTGGCATGTCGTCAAATTTTTTATGTAAGGAGTCGACACTTGCACGTAATTCCTTCCATAAGTCCATCCACTCAGGTGTCTGCCCCGCAGGGGGTGACATCACATTTATAGGCATCTGCTCTGCCTCCACATAAGCCTCCTCATCAAACATGTCGACACAGTTGTACCGACACACCGCACACACACAGGGAATGCCCTTAACAGGAGACAGGACCCCACAAAAGCCCTTTGGGGAGACAGAGAGAGAGTATGCCAGCACACACCAGAGCGCTATATAATGCAGGGACTAACTGAATTATGTCCCCTTATAGCTGCTATAAGTTATACTGCGCCTAAATTTAGTGCCCCCCCCCCTCTCTTTTTTACCCTTTCTGTAGTGCAGACTGCAGGGGAGAGCCAGGGAGCTTCCTTCCAGCGGAACTGTGAGGGAGAAATGGCGCCAGTGTGCTGAGGGAGATAGCTCCGCCCCTTTTTCGGCTGACTTTTCTCCCGCTTTTTTATGGATTCTGGCAGGGGTAATTATCACATATATAGCCTCTGGGGCTATATATTGTGATTATTTTGCCAGCCAAGGTGTTTTTATTGCTGCTCAGGGCGCCCCCCCAGCGCCCTGCACCCTCAGTGACCGGAGTGTGAAGTGTGTATGAGGAGCAATGGCGCACAGCTGCAGTGCTGTGCGCTACCTTGGTGAAGACTGAAGTCTTCTGCCGCCGATTTTCCGGACCATCTTCATGCTTCTGGCTCTGTAAGGGGGGCGGCGGCGCGGCTCTGGGAACGAACACCAAGGACGGGTCCTGCGGTCGATCCCTCTGGAGCTAATGGTGTCCAGTAGCCTAAGAAGCCCAAACTAGCTGCAAGCAGGTAGGTTCGCTTCTTCTCCCCTTAGTCCCTCGTTGCAGTGAGCCTGTTGCCAGCAGGTCTCACTGTAAACTAAAAATAAGAATTTACTTACCGATAATTCTATTTCTCGTAGTCCGTAGTGGATGCTGGGACCTCCGTAAGGACCATGGGGAATAGCGGCTCCGCAGGAGACTGGGCACAAAAGTAAAGCTTTAGGACTACCTGGTGTGCACTGGCTCCACCCCTATGACCCTCCTCCAAGCCTCAGTTAGGATACTGTGCCCGGACGAGCGTACACAATAAGGAAGGATTTATGAATCCCGGGTAAGACTCATACCAGCCACACCAATCACACCGTACAACTTGTGATCTGAACCCAGTTAACAGCATGATAACAGAGGAGCCTCTGGATAGATGGCTCACAACAATAACCCGATATAGTTAACAATAACTATGTACAAGTATTGCAGACAATCCGCACTTGGGATGGGCGCCCAGCATCCACTACGGACTACGAGAAATAGAATTATCGGTAAGAAAATTCTTATTTTCTCTGACGTCCTAGTGGATGCTGGGAACTCCATGGGGATTATACCAAAGCTCCCAAACGGGCGGGAGAGTGCGGATGACTCTGCAGCACCGAATGAGAGAACTCCAGGTCCTCCTCAGCCAGGGTATCAAATTTGTAGAATTTAGCAAACGTGTTTTCCCTGACCAAGTAGCTGCTCGGCAAAGTTGTAAAGCCGAGACCCCTCGGGCAGCCGCCCAAGATGAGCCCACCTTCCTTGTGGAATGGGCTTTTACAGATTTTGGCTGTGGCAGGCCTGCCACAGAATGTGCAAGCTGAATTGTATTACAAATCCAACGAGCAATAGTCTGCTTAGAAGCAGGAGCACCCAGCTTGTTGGGTGCATACAGGATAAACAGCGAGTCAGATTTTCTGACTCCAGCCGTCCTGGAAACATATATTTTCAAGGCCCTGACTACGTCCAACAACTTGGAGTCCTCCAAGTCACTAGTAGCCGCAGGTACCACAATAGGTTGGTTCAGATGAAACACTGAAACCACCTTAGGGAGAAAATGAGGACGAGTCCTCAATTCCGCCCTGTCTGAATGGAAGATCAGATAAGGGCATTTACAGGATAAAGCCCGCCAATTCTGACACGCGCCTGGCCGAGGCCAGGGCCAACAACATGACCACTTTCCATGTGAGATATTTTAACTCCACAGATTCAAGTGGTTCAAACCAATGTGACTTTAGGAACCCCAAAACTACATTGAGATCCCAAGGTGCCACTGGAGGCACAAAAGGAGGCTGTATATGCAGTACCCCTTTTACAAACGTCTGAACTTCAGGAACTGAAGCTAGTTCTTTCTGGAAGAAAATTGACAGGGCCGAAATTTGAACCTTAATGGACCCCAATTTTAGGCCCATAGACACTCCTGTTTACAGGAAATGCAGGAATCGACCTAGTTGAAATTCCTCCATCGGGGCCTTACTGGCCTCGCACCACGCAACATATTTTCGCCAAATGCGGTGATAATGCTTTGCGGTTACATCCTTCCTGGCTTGATCAGGGTAGGGATGACTTCATCCGGAATGCCTTTTTCCTTCAGGATCCGGCGTTCAACCGCCCTGCCGTCAAACGCAGCCGCGGTAAGTCTTGGAATAGACAGGGTCCTTGCTGGAGCAGGTCCCTTCTTAGAGGTAGATGCCACGGGTCCTCCGTGAGCATCTCTTGAAGTTCCGGGTACCAAGTCCTTCTTGGCCAATCCGGAGCCACGAGTATAGTTCTTACTCCCCTCCGTCTTATAATTCTCAGTACTTTTGGTATGAGAGGAAGAGGAGGGAACACATACACTGACTGGTACACCCACGGTGTTACCAGAGCGTCCACAGCTATTGCCTGAGGGTCCCTTGACCTGGCGCAATACCTGTCCAATTTTTTGTTTAGGCGGGACGCCATCATGTCCACCTTTGGTTTTTCCCAACGGTTTACAATCATGTGGAAGACTTCTGGGTGAAGTCCCCACTCTCCCGGGTGGAGGTCGTGCCTGCTGAGGAAGTCTGCTTCCCAGTTGTCCACCCCCGGAATGAACACTGCTGACAATGCTATCACGTGATTTTCCGCCCAGCGAATAATCCTTGCAGCTTCTGCCATTGCCCTCCTGCTTCTTGTGCCGCCCTGTCTGTTACGTGGGCGACTGCCGTGATGTTGTCCGACTGGATCAGCACCGGCTGACCTTGAAGCAGAGGTCATGCTTGGCTTAGGGCATTGTAAATGGCCCTTAGCTCCAAAATATTTATGTGAAGTGATGTCTCCAGGCTTGACCACAAGCCCTGGAAATTTCTTCCCTGTGTGACTGCTCCCCAGCCTCGCAGGCTGGCATCCGTGGTCACCAGGACCCAGTCCTGAATGCCGAATCTGCGGCCCTCTAGAAGATGAGCACTCTGCAACCACCACAGGAGAGACACCCTTGTCTTTGGTGACAGGGTTATCCGCTGATGCATCTGAAGATGCGATCCGGACCATTTGTCCAGCAGGTCCCACTGGAAAGTTCTTGCGTGGAATCTGCCGAATGGAATTTCTTCGTAGGAAGCCACCATTTTTCCCAGGACCCTTGTGCACTGACACTTGGCCTGGTTTTAGGAGGTTTCTGACTAGTTCGGATAACTCCCTGGCTTTCTCCTCCGGGAGAAACACCTTTTTCTGGACTGTGTCCAGGATCATCCCTAGGAATAGAAGACGTGTCGTCGGGATCAGCTGCGATTTTGGAATATTGAGAATCCAACCGTGCTGCCGCAACACTACTTGAGATAGTGCTACCCCGACTACCAACTGTTCCCTGGATCTTGCCCTTATCAGGAGATCGTCCAAGTAAGGGATAACTAAAACTCCCTTCCTTCGAAGGAGTATCATCATTTCGGCCATTACTTTGGTAAAGACCCGGGGTGCCGTGGACAAACCAAACGGCAGCGTCTGAAACTAATAGTGACAGTTCTGTACCACAAACCTGAGGTACCCTTGGTGAGAAGGGTAAATTGGGACATGGAGATAAGCATCCTTGATGTCCAGAGACACCATATAATCCCCTTCTTCCAGGTTCGCAATCACCGCTCTGAGTGACTCCATCTTGAATTTGAACCTTTGTATGTAAGTGTTCAAGGATTTCAGATTTAAAATAAGTCTCACCGAGCCGTCCGGCTTCGGTACCACAAACAGCGTGGAATAATACCCCTTTCCCTGTTGTAGGAGGGGTACCTTGATTATCACCTGCTGGGAATACAGCTTGTGAATGGCTTCTGCTGCAGCCTTTTTCCTCTCCCTCTGCCACGGGGCAGAAATGAGGAGTCTTTTGCCCGCTTGCCCTTATGGGGCCTAAAGGACTGCGCCTGATAATACGGCGTCTTCTTATGTTGAGAGGCTACCTGGGGTAAAAATGTGGATTTCCCAGCCGTTGCCGTAGCCACCAGGTCTGTTAGACCTACCCCAAATAACTCCTCCCTTTTATAAGGCGATACTTCCATATGCCTTTTGGAATCAGCATCACCTGACCACTGTCTTGTCCATAACCCTCTTCTGGCAGAAATGGACAGCGCACTTACTCTTGATGCCAGTCGGCAAATATCCCTCTGTGCATCACGCATATATAGAAATGCATATTTTAAATGCTCTATAGTCAGTAATATACTGTCCCTATCTAGGGTATCAATATTGTCAGTCAGGGAATCCGACCAAGCCACCCCAGCACTGCACATCCAGGCTGAGGCGATTGCTGGTCGCAGTATCACACCTGTGTGAGTGTATATACATTTTTAGGATATTTTCCTGCTTTCTGTCAGCAGGTTCCTTAAGGGCGGCCGTATCCGGGGACGGTAATGCCACCTGTTTAGACAAGCGTGTGAGCGCTTTATCCACCCTAGGGGGTGTTTCCCAACGTGCCCTATCCTCTGGCGGGAAGGGGTATGATGCTAATAACTTTTTAGGAATTAACAGTTTTCATCGGGGGAAACCCACGCATCATCACACACTTCATTTAATTCCTCAGATGCAGGAAAAACTACAGGCAGTTTTTTCTCACCCAACATAATACCCTTTTTAGTGGTACTGGTATTATCAGAAATATGTAAAACATTTTCCATAGCCTCAATCATGTAACGTGTGGCCCTACTGGAAGTCACATTCGTCTATTAATCGTCGACACTGGAGTCAGTATCCGTGTCGGCGTCTGTATCTGCCATCTGAGGTAACGGGCGTTTTAGAGCCCCTGATGGCTTTTGAGACACCTGGACAGGCACAGGCTGAGTAGCCGGCTGTCTCATGTCATCAATCTTTTGTAAAGAGCTGACACTGTCACGTAATTCCTTCCATAAGCTCAGCCACTCAGGTGTCGACTCCCTAGGGGGTGACATCTCCATTACAGGCAATTTCTCCGCCTCCACACCATTTTCCTCCTCATACATGTCGACACAATCGTACCGACACACAGCACACACACAGGGAATGCTCTGATAGAGGACAGGACCCCACTAGCCCTTTGGGGAGACAGAGGGAGAGTATGCCAGCACACACCAGAGCGCTATATATATACAGGGATAACCTTATAGAAGTGTTTTTCCCCTTATAGCTGCTGTTTTATTGATACTGCGCCTAATTAGTGCCCCCCTCTCTTTTTTAACCCCTTTCTGTAGTAACTGCAGGGGAGAGCCAGGGAGCTTCCCTCCAACGGAGCTGTGAGAGAAAATGGCGCCAGTGTGCTGAGGAGATAGGCTCCGCCCCTTTTTCGCTGACTTTTCTCCCGCATTTTTATGGATTCTGGCAGGGGTTAAAATACATCCATATAGCCCTGGGGGTTATATGTGATGTATGTTTGCCAGCCAAGGTGTTTTTATTGCTGCTCTGGGGGCCCCCCCTCCAGCGCCCTGCACCCTCAGTGACTGCAGTGTGAGGTGTGTATGAGGAGCAATGGCGCACAGCTGCAGTGCTGTGCGCTACCTTGGTGAAGACTGATGTCTTCTGCCGCCGATTTTCCGGACCTCTTCTTGCTTCTGGCTCTGTAAGGGGGCCGGCGGCGCGGCTCTGGGACCGGACTCCGAGGCTGGGCCTGTGTTCGGTCCCTCTGGAGCTAATGGTGTCCAGTAGCCTAAGAAGCCCAAGCTGGCTGCAAGCAGGCAGGTTCGCTTCTTCTCCCCTTAGTCCCTCGATGCAGTGAGCCTGTTGCCAGCAGGTCTCACTGAAAATAAAAAACCTAAAACTAAACTTTCACTAAGAAGCTCAGGAGAGCCCCTAGTGTGCACCCTTCTCGGCCGGGCACAAAAATCTAACTGAGGCTTGGAGGAGGGTCATAGGGGGAGGAGCCAGTGCACACCAGGTAGTCCTAAAGCTTTACTTTTGTGCCCAGTCTCCTGCGGAGCCGCTATTCCCCATGGTCCTTACGGAGTTCCCAGCATCCACTAGGACGTCAGAGAAAAACCTAAAATAAACTTTCTTTCTAGGAGCTCAGGAGAGCCCCTAGTGTGCATCCAGCTCGGCCGGGCACAGAAATCTAACTGAGGTCTAGAGGAGGGGCATAGAGGGAGGAGCCAGTGCACACCAGATAGTACCTAATCTTTCTTTTAGAGTGCCCAGTCTCCTGCGGAGCCCGTCTATTCCCCATGGTCCTTACGGAGTTCCCAGCATCCACTAGGACGTCAGAGAAAATGTGTTTTGCTTCCAAATCTCATTTGGTAATTATCAGAAAATTGGTCATACAGTAATTGCTTATACTAATTTGTGAGGAGAGAAGGGGATAAAAGTAACAGGTTTGTTAGGAATAAAGTTCCACTACTGTGTGCGCGGAAATCGCAGTGAATCTCAGAAATGAGAGCATACTGAATGTCTCATCCTGAACTTGAAGAAAGAGAGAACAGACGTGAAGTCTACTCTTGAGAGAGCCCAGAGACTGCCCCTGATGGAGTAATCCAGTGTAAGGGCAGAGTAATGGGATCTTAAGTCCCACTTGAAACAACGATATCAAGTAACAGTCTGTAAATGGGATGTAGTTATGTGACCGGCGGTCAGGGCTCCCATAGTTGCAAATTCACACCACAGACCGAGAAACGTTCTGAGCTGAGACTTTTGTTCTGGTTTAGGCCAGGTTGCAACTTAGTCTACTTTATTTGGCTGGGGTTTAATCTGTCCCTTTCCTACAACATACTCCAAGTAATTTGCCTCTACTATTCCTTTGACACACTTTTCTGAACTGAGTTGAAGATAATTATGTCAGTGAGGTAAGCAACTGCATACTCCCGATGAGGCCAAAGCAATTTGTTCATGGCCCACTGGAAGATTGCATGGGCTCCACGTAAACCAAAGGGTAACGCTTCCTCTGGGGGTAGAGAAAGCTTTTTTTTTTTGCTTAGGTAGCATCAGTGAAGGGTATCTGCCAGTACCCCTTTGTCAAGTCAAGATTAAATATTGGATTTTAGCTAGATTCTCTACCATCTCATAAACCCGGGGCATAGGGAAGGCATCAAACTATGACAACTTATTCAGTTTCCTAAAGTTATTGCAAAATGTATAGCCCCCAAAGGCTTGGGTACCAGCACAATCGGATTATTCGACTCACTGTTTGACTCGACTATAACCCTTAGGTGCAGCATCTCCTATACCTCTTGTTTAACCGCAGCTCATTTGGCCTCAGGAATGCAATAAGGCCTTCCCTATCCCAGATTGCATAATAATGTCATGCTGTATTATCTGGGTTTTCAAAGGGATGGCAGAAAAAACAACCTGGTTTCGTACTAACAGGTCTATAACCTCTTGCTTTGACTGAAATTCAATGAGACTTCAATGGGCACCTGACAATCTGGAGTTTTCGTGGACAACAAAGAGGGATGATTAGTACTTCCTTTCCAGGGCTTTAACAAACTAATATTATGGATCTGTACCTCTTTTCCTTTTACCCTCTTGGCATACTTTGTAATTAACAGGCCCTACTGCCTCTATGATCTCTTAAGGACCCTGTGAATGGACATACAATTTACTTTCAGGGGTGGGACCCAAAACCAATACCTTGTCCCTCAGCTTAAAGAAGTGGTTTATTGCCGTAACATTGTAACTATGCTTTTGGCGTTGCTGAGCTAAGTTCACATGCTCTTTTACAAGTGGCTGAATTTAACTTAAGGGACCATAAAGTTGAAATACAAATTGCTAAATTTTAGGACTTGGGACTGTTGTTGTTACCACCCTTGCTTTTAGAGATCTAAGATTCTTCTAGGTTGTCTACCATAAAATAGTTTAAAGGGGCTAAACCCAGTAGATGATTGGGGTACCTCCCGAAATGCAAACATTAAATAGGGCAAGAGCAGGTCCCAGTCTCTCATATACAGGACGTACCAGGTCCATACCAATTTGTTCGTAAATCACAGAAATGTTAGGTAAGGGAACCAAGGGTACTCTGGCTGGGGTGCTATCTTTTGGCACACTAGGCATTCCTGGCAATACTTTTTCACAGCAGCATGGATGCCTGGCCAAAATAAACTTAACTAAATTCGTTGGAGAGTTTTCTCATCTCTTAAATGATCACCCCACAAATGCACACTTGCCGCCCTCAGTACCAACTGCTCATATTTTCTTGGGACCAGCAACTCGTCTTTCTTTTAACCCTGCACATAAATTACCCCGCACAAGAAATCATTCTTTAACACAAAATATGGTGTGCCTTCAGCTGGTAAGGCAGTTATTTTTTAGCATTTACCATCACATAATTTTCAAAAGCATTTACGAGATTCCCATCATTCTGCTGATCTTGAGAACAGTCCTGTAAGTTGAGATTTTTATCAATGGGTAACCAATTCTCCTCTACACCACTCCCTTCTTGTTGTTCACTTGTTGGAAGGTTTTATAACCTCAGGACTCGGACATCTCACAGTTCTTGTTTCTTTGAGAACATCAGCTGTTGGCTTCTTTCTGTCACGCCAGGTAACCACCTCCTTTAACAGAGGAAAATCGCAGCACAAGATCAAGGATAAGGTGACTTAGGGGCCATAGCACCACTATTTTAAATGGCCATCTTTTTAATACAATTTAATACAATGTAATTGTACTCAAGGGTTTTCTTCCACATCTTCATGGATGCACAAAACCTTTACAGAGGGTAAGAGTTGGTCAACTCTGTTAGACACCAGCTTAGCTGAAATAATGGAGACCACCGAAGCTCCTCAAATGTTTGAGGGTCAGCCCGAAAGGCTTACTGTTGTACACCACAATCTAACACCCTTAGAGCAACAACCTCCATTATGCTCTGAGGAGTGTTCTTAAATGGCTGTAGCCAGGATCTACCTAGACTGGTCAGTTCCATCAGCTGTAACCGCTCAGCCTCAGAAGGGTTTAGTCGCCAATCATAGACTTTCTGGGCTTGCTGGGGCCCGTCACACCAACCCTGGCGAAGAAAGCCTCTTAGGAGAGAACCTCATCAGCCACAGGCAAATCCACACACACTCTTTGAGCCTCCCCTGTAAGACGGGGAGCCAACTGTGCCACCCACTGCTCCTCTGTAGACTGACAGAAGTGCGTTCAAAGGTATACAAAAACGCTTCTATATTATTTGATGGCATCAGGTTATACAACACTTCTCGCACCTGTCCACCTTTTCTTATCTCCACACATTTTTCCAGCAGCAACTGAATCTGAGTTTGCTGGCCATGAATCAGGGTCTTTTGCCCCATAACCACTTCAGTAAACATGTCTTAACTGCCAGATGAAACAGATAGCAGCTAGCTATATGCGTGCTTCATCACTAAAGGCCACACTGCCATAAACACACAATACAGCATTTCCTGGTCTCTTTGCTACATACACATCAATGTTATCTGTGACCAGTTTGATTGGCGTTTTCTTGTACAACTGTAGCTAAAGGTCCACTATAGAATCCCTATATTGTTTCACCTTTTCTAGTAAATAAGTACAGTAAAATCTGTTAATATCCATTATTGCACCACTTTCCAAAAACTTCAATGAATTTATGTTTTGGGTTGTAAAGCCAATTTACCAATGGGTTTTTTCCCCCTAGAAATGCAAAATCATCTGTTAATGCATTTTGTGCTTTTCAAAAGTTTGCAACATCATATATTATGGAGTAACAGTTCTTAAAGAATGTGGATTTTGCAGTAAATCATATAAACTCATTTTAGAGAATGTCAACTATTAAGATTTGTTTTAAATAACAATATTTCTAAAGTAATGGTACTGTATTTGTCTCAAGCATTAGGTAAAAAACAGTCCCTTAACAAGTATTAAAATCCCCCTCTGCTGAACTCTACTATAGTGTGCCTCTTTCTTTTCTAAATCTGAAGATGTTCGACAATGAGCAGGGCTATTGTGGATTATCAAGAAACGGTCAGCTGGTCATGCCACAAGTAAGGACTAAACTGGAAAATATAACAATAACTGTAGGTGTGCCTACCGAGAGTGTAGAGAGGGAAATGATAAAGTGTTAGGTAACTAAAGTCTTCATTACAGCAATTAGGTTTACAGATGTTTCTTCCAGTTTTATTAAACTTCTACAATTGTTACAGAATGTACACAACTTTCCATGGATTCTATCAGGCATAAATTTATTTTAACTTACTTTGCATTGCTTTCAATCGCTGCATTTTTCCGGACATATTTTCTTTTAGGCTTTGTTAGCTGAAATTAAATAACTAATATATCAACACAGTATATTAGGAAGGCTGGCACTGTGAAGTTACTGTAAGTAATGTTAATAATGAGCATTCCACTACACGAGATTATGCAACGTAGAACATAACTGTAAATACTGAAATGCTGTAGGAAAAATAAATGTTTCATTTAACCTGAGGAACTGCCGACTAAAATGTCTGAATTACATAAATGCATTTTCTGCATCTTCCTCTTAAAGTAATAGTTCTATTAGAGAGAAGCTGACATACATATGAGGCAGGGCTCGACAGGCAACAGTAGTCTATCATTGATTCTTATAATTTCAGTAAACAAGAAAAATGTGTGTATGTATATATATATATATATAAACCAGAGAGATGCCTTTATCTAGCGCCAATATCAAAGGAGCAGAACTTCTTAAATGGTTCCTTGTTAGCAAGAACCAGAAATTAAATATAGAAGTGGCACCCGTGAAGAAAAAATTGGTTAGTTGTAATGTATACAACTCCTTCTGTGAGTGGGTAGGTGACCTGCAGTCCACATTGCTATGATGTTGAACAGCCTTTTTTTGATCCCACCCTGCCTACCTGTCCCTGCTTCCAGCGGAGATTACAGCCGATGGAGGCTGACCGCAGCTGGAGGTTTCAGGTGCCGCTGCGTCCAGCAGAGATGTGAGCGGGGTGACGTCACTGGACGGGTGCCGGGAGCGGCTCGTGATGCGGCCGATGCTGAGGCCATGCAGGGAGTTCTATCACCTAATTTTCTGTGGGTCCAGAGCATTTGATGCGTCCAGGGCGCACTTTTTCAAGGATATAGTCTTTTGAATAAAAGTGATTATTTATACAAAACTTTAATGTTAAAATCCCGGAACTTCCGACCGCAAGTGGAGTGAATTTGTGGGAATCACATGTTCTATGCAAACTCTCTTAAAAAGTTATTGTAGATAAAAATAGTTAAAAATATTTAAAAATACATTTATTTTGAGGTGCCACTTAATATTTATATGAATGTTTCTATGGAATGTTGTGTTATTATTTCATATTTATAAAAATGGGTTCAATTCGATGTCTATGTTTAACCCTCTTGGTTTTAGAGTTTTCAATTCAAAGATCCATTTTGTTTCAATTTTCGTTAGTTCTTCTGAGATGTCTCCTCTCCAATTTTGTTTTACTTTTCGAATAACCATGAATTTTAATCCTTGCGGGTTTTAATTGTGCATTTCAGCAAAGTGGTTTGATACAGTATATGTTGTTAATCCTTTTATAATTTATGTTCTGCACATCTTACTTTGACTTTTCTTTTTGTCTGGCCGACATATTGTAATTTGCATGGACCTTCTAAAAGGTATATCACCACTTCTGTATCACAATTTAGAAATTGGTTAATATGGTATAATATTCCTGTAGATGTTGAAGTAAAAATATTGATGTTTTTGGTTGTTTGGTTACTAGTACCACAAGCGCTACAATTTAGAAATTAATAACCTTTCATTGAAATGTTTTGTTCGTTTGTGCTTTTTTGAGCTAATAAGCTTCTCACTATGGGGTATATTTACTAACATTCGTAATTTTCGGAAAAAGGTCAAAGTTCAATCACGAATGACATCGACAGTGTAAAATTGCAACTTTTTGAATTGATTACGACTAATTTACTAAGCTGCCGTATTTTGCCTTTTCGGGTTTTCCGATGTTGATGTCATTCGTCTTTTTTTTCTGTTTTTTTACGGCAGTGATTTGCAAAACACTGCCGACTTTTTCAAAATGAATCTCGGCCGGATCTGTGTGATCCGTGCTGGGGTTCATTTTTTTTTTTTTAAATAAACACTGTAAAACTTAAAAAAAAATTGCGTGGGGTCCCCCCTCCTAAGCATAACCAGCCTCGGGCTCTTTGAGCCGATCCTGGTTGCAGAAATATGGGAAAAAAATGACATGAGTTCCCCCATATTTAAGCAACCAGCATCGGGCTCTGCGCCTGGTCCTGGTTCCAAAAATACGGGGGACAAAAAGCGTAGGGGTCCCCCGTATTTTTAAAACCAGCACCGGCCTCCACTAGCTGGACAGATAATGCCACAGCCGGGGGTCACTTTTATATAGTGCCCTGCGGCCGTGGCATCAAAAATCCAACTAGTCACCCCTGGCCGGGGTACCCTGGGGGAGTGGGGACCCCTTCAATCAAGGGGTCCCCCCCCCCCAGCCACCCAAGGGCCAGGGGTGAAGCCCGAGGCTGTCCCCCCCATCCAATTGGCTGCGGATGGGGGGCTGATAGCCTTTTGTGAAAATGAAAAGATATTGTTTTTAGTAGCAGTACTACAAGGCCCAGCAAGCCTCCCCCGCATGCTGGTACTTGGAGAACCACAAGTACCAGCATGCGGCGGAAAAACGGGCCCGCTGGTACCTGTAGTACTACTACTAAAAAAATACCCCAAAAAAGACAAGACACACACACCTTGAAAGTAAAGATTTATTACATACATCCACACAAACATACATACATACTTACCTTATGTTCACACGCAGGTCGGTCCTCTTCTCCAGTAGAATCCAAGGGGTACCTGTTGAATAAATTATACTCACCAGCTCCAGGGTCCCAGGCTCCTCGTAGTATCCATTTGTAATCCACGTACTTGAATAAAATAAAAAAACGGACACCCGAGCCACGCACTGAAAGGGGACCCATGTTTGCACATGGGCCCCCTTTCCACGAATGCCAAAAACCCACTCTGACTTCTGTCTAAGTGGGTTTCTTCAGCCAATCAGGGAGCGCCACGTTGTAGCACCCTCCTGATCGGCTGTGTGCTCCTGTACTGTCTGACAGGCGGCACACGGCAGTGTTACAATGTAGCGCCTATGCGCTCCATTGTAACCAATGGTGGGAACTTTCTGCTCAGCGGTGAGGTCACTTTCGGTCAACCGCAGGGCAGAAAGTTCCCACCATTGGTTACAATGGAGCGCATAGGCGCTACATTGTAACACTGCCGTGTGCCGCCTGTCAGTCAGTACAGGAGCACACAGCCGATCAGGAGGGTGCTACAACGTGGCGCTCCCTGATTGGCTGAAGAAACCCACTTAGACAGAAGTCAGAGTGGGTTTCTGGCATTCGTGGAAAGGGGGCCCATGTGAAAACATGGGTCCCCTTTCAGTGCGTGGCTCGGGTGTCAGTTTTTTTATTTTATTCAAGTACGTGGATTACAAATGGATGCTACGAGGAGCCTGGGACCCTGGAGCTGGTGAGTATAATTTATTCAACAGGTACCCCTTGGATTCTACTGGAGAAGAGGACCGACCTGCGTGTGAACATAAGGTAAGTATGTATGTATGTTTGTGTGGATGTATGTAATAAATCTTTACTTTCAAGGTGTGTGTGTCTTGTCTTTTTTTGGGTATTTTTTTAGTAGTAGTACTACAGGTACCAGCGGGCCCGTTTTTCCGCCGCATGCTGGTACTTGTGGTTCTCCAAGTACCAGCATGCGGGGGAGGCTTGCTGGGCCTTGTAGTACTGCTACTAAAAACAATATCTTTTCATTTTCACAAAAGGCTATCAGCCCCCCATCCGCAGCCAATTGGATGGGGGGGGGACAGCCTCGGGCTTCACCCCTGGCCCTTGGGTGGCTGGGGGGGGGACCCCTTGATTGAAGGGGTCCCCACTCCCCCAGGGTACCCCGGCCAGGGGTGACTAGTTGGATATTTGATGCCACGGCCGCAGGGCACTATATAAAAGTGACCCCCGGCTGTGGCATTATCTGTCCAGCTAGTGGAGCCCGGTGCTGGTTTTAAAAATACGGGGGACCCCTACTCTTTTTGTCCCCCGTATTTTTGGAACCAGGACCAGGCGCAGAGCCCGATGCTGGTTGCTTAAATATGGGGGAACCCCTGTCAATTTTTTCCCCATATTTCTGCAACCAGGATCGGCTCAAAGAGCCCGAGGCTGGTTATGCTTAGGAGGGGGGACCCCACGCAATTTTTTTAAAGAAAATAACCACTTTCCCACTGATATACATGCACGGATCTCATGGATCCCTGCATGCCTATACAATCACGGATTAAAAAAGCAGGTCTGTTTTTTTTTAGCACTTTTTTACGAGTTGTAATTTTTCACGGCAGTGTTTTATTTTTTTTTGCTTTGCACTTCTTAGTAAATGACCGAGATTCATACTTAAACAGCCGCGTTTTGACCGATGGTGTATTCATTCGTAATTATTTTCATGGACTACCCAAAAAATACGAATGCCCTCATCACTGCCGTGATTTGAGTTTAGTAAATTACCGAGATGACACTTTGAAGAAAAAACGGCATCTCGGTCAAAATCGGGACCATAGTAAATATACCCCTATGTTTTATTTAATGGATTGTGCTCGTCGATATATGATTTTAGGTTGATCTGTAATTATGTCCTTTAATATGTCATCCAGTTTTAAAATGTGCCAATGTTTTCGCACCATATTTTCTATTGGTGCTGTATTACTATTGTATTGTGTGATGAATGGCAGTTCAAATTTATCTTGTTTTTTCGTTTTGTAATTGATTATTTCCTTTCTGTCTGTCATTGCCAATTTGGTGATTTATTTTTGAATTTCTGATGCTGAGTAACCCTTTTCCACAAAATTCTTTTTCATTACTTCTATCTGTGTCTCGAACATCTCGTCATCTGTGCAATTTCTTCGTAGTCTTTGAATTTGTCCCTCTGGTATATTTCTAATCCAATTTCTGTGGTGATTGCTACATTTTGGGAGTGAATTGTTGCCATTTACTTCTTTGAAATGTGTCCTTTTTATATCTTTATTCTCGATGTATATTTCCAAATCAAAAAATATGACTTGTTCTTTACTTGTTGTTGTTGTAAATTCAAGATTGATCTGGTTATTACTGAGGTACGTTGTAAATTTTTGTAAGCCATCTTCCGGCCCATCCCACATAAATATCACATTGTACATGTAACGATACCAGCAAATTAAGTCTTCTGTATACAAGTTATTTGTCCAAATGATGTCCTCCTTCCACTTTGAGACAAATAAGTTGGCATAGCTTGGTGCCAGAGGAGTGTCCATTGCTGTGCCACACTTCTGAAGGTAGAATTTTCCATTATACCAGAAATAATTGTGATTTAATATGAATTTGATGTTTGCCATGATGAAATTTATTTGACGATTAGGTAATTCTGTTTGTGATGAAAGATAATGTCTAGTGTGTGCACAACCTGTTTCGTGTGAGATGCAGGTGTACAATGATTTTACATCTGCTGTTGCCAATGTATATGATGAATTCCACTCTAAACTGTCCAAAATCTGTAAAATGCTTATTGTATCTTTGAGATAACTTTTCTGTTGTTACCAAATCTCGAAGGTAAAAAATAGGATTTTAATATACCTACCGGTAAATCCTTTTCTCGTAGTCCGTAGAGGATGCTGGGGTCCACTTTAGTACCACGGGGTATAGATGTTCCGCAAGAGCCCTGGGCACTTTAAGACTTTTTTTCAGCTATGTGAACTGGCTCTTCCCTCTATGCCCCTCCTCCAGCCCTCAGTATAGGAACTGTGCCCGAGGAGACGGACAACTTCGAGAGAAGATTTAACATTAAACTATTGGTGAGATTCATACCAGCTCACACCGCTCTAACATGTCTCACAACACGGCAGGCGCCCAGCATCCTCTCCGGACTATGAGAAAAGGATTTACCCGTAGGTATATTAAAATCCTATTTTCTCTTACGTCCTAGAGGATGCTGGGGTCCACATTAGTACCATGGGGATATACCAAAGCTCCCAGTACGGGCGGGAAAGTGCTAATGTTCCTGCAGCACTGACTGACCAAAGAGTAGGTCGTCAGCAGCAAAGGTGTCAAACCTGTAAAACTTAGCAAACGTGTTTGCACCCGACCAAGTAGCTGCAGAGGTTCAAACCGGTCCGACTTAAGGAACTGCAACACCAAATTATGAACCTCAGAAAGGGAAGCTAACTGTTTCTGAAAGAAAATGGACAAAGCCGAAATTTGGACCTTGATAGATCCTAATCTTAAGCCCGCATCCACACCAGCTTGTAGTAAATAGGAGAAGACGTCCTAATTGAAACTCCACCGGAGACTTTTTGGATTCACACCAAGAAACATATTTCTCTGACGTCCTAGTGGATGCTGGGAACTCCGAAAGGACCATGGGGAATAGACGGGCTCCGCAGGAGACTGGGCACTCTAAAAGAAAGATTAGGTACTATCTGGTGTGCACTGGCTCCTCCCTCTATGCCCCTCCTCCAGACCTCAGTTAGAATCTGTGCCCGGCCAGAGCTGGGTGCTCCTAGTGGGCTCTCCTGAGCTTGCTAGAAAGTATTTGTTAGGTTTTTTATTTTCAGTGAGATCTGCTGGCAACAGACTCACTGCTACGTGGGACTGAGGGGAGAGAAGCAAACCTACCTGCTTTCAGCTAGCTTGTGCTTCTTAGGCTACTGGACACCATTAGCTCCAGAGTGTTCGAACACAGGGCCTGACCTCGATCGCCGTTCCCGAAGCCGCGCCGCCGTCCCCCTTGCAGAGCCAGAAGAGAAGCGATGAAATCAGCGGCAGAAGACTCCTGTCTTCATTAAGGTAGCGCACAGCACCGCAGCTGAACGCCATTGCTCCGACAGCACACCACACACTCCGGTCACTGTAGGGTGCAGGGCGCTGGGGGGGTCGCCCTGGGCAGCAATAAAAAAACGTTTGGCATAAAAATACACATAATACAGTCTGTGACTGTATATGTGTAAAACCCACCGCCATTTTTAGTCAGAAACAGGACAGAAGCCCGCCGCTGAGGGGGCGGGGCCTTCTTCCTCAGCACACCAGCGCCATTTTCTCTTCACAGCTCCGCTGGAAGGAAGCTCCCCAGGCTCTCCCCTGCAGTATCCTGGTACACAAAGGGTGAAAAGAGAGGGGGGGCACATAAATTTAGGCGCAAAAATTGTATATACAGCAGCTACTGGGTAAACACTGAGTTGTAGTGTAATCCCTGGGTTATATAGCGCTGGGGTGTGTGCTGGCATACTCTCTCTCTCTGTCTCTCCAAAGGGCCTTGTGGGGGAACTGTCCTCAAATAGAGCATCCCCTGTGTGTGTGGTGTGTCGGTACGCGTGGTTCGACATGTCTGAGGTAAAAGGCTCCTCTAAGGAGGTGATAGAGCGGATATGTGTGTGAGAGGGTGTCTCCGTCGACAACGCCGACACCTGTTTGGATATGTGTAAGTGCTAAGGTGAATTTATTGCACAAATGGTTAGGGAACAGACAGGAAATCTACCCATGTCTGTCCCTATGTCACAGAGACCTTCAGAGTCTCACAATGCTCACTATCCAAAATAACAAACACTGGTATCGACACAGAGTTTAACTCCACTGTCGACTACGATAATGCAAAGTTACAGCCAAGATGGCTAGAAGGTATTCAATATATGATTATTGAAATAAAAGATGATTTGCATATCACTGATGACTCATCTGTTCCTGACACGAGAGTACACATGTTTAAGGGGAAGAATGCTGAGGTAAATTTCCCTCCTCTCATGAGGAAAAAGAGCGGGAATCTCCAGACAAAAGACGGCAGCTTCCCACAAGAGAATTCTCAGGCTGTATCCTTTCCCCACTAGGGCCAGGATGTGTTGAGAATCTTCCCCTAGGGTGTCCTGTTTGCACAGACGGTAGCACTTGTTATTCTCAGGGATCCTGCAGATAGCGTGCACATTCTAGTATACTACCCAAATCGGCGATTGTGTCGGCATGGGTTTATAGCGCTGTGGCTACAGGTACCTTATCAGCAGAGATTGAGACCCTAGTAAATATATTAAAGATGCTGTCTTAAGTGATAGATATATAGTTATAAAGCATGCCCAAAGAGACATGAGTATACTGGGTCCCAGAGTCAAAGCTATGTCGATCTCTGCTTGACGTGTCCTGTAGAATATGCATTGGACAGATGATGCCGACTTAAGAGGCATATGGAAGGCTGAGGATTGTGTGGAGAAGGGTTCTTGGGCCTGGTCTCCACAGCTATAGCTGGTAATTCTGCTAATTTGCCTTATATTCCTGCACAGCCTAAGAAAGCACGACATTATTAAATGCAGCCTTTCGAATAAAAAACAAGAAAGTCTGAGGTGCGTCCTTTCTTGTCAGAGCCGGGATCAACACAGCTAGTTCCCAGGAACAGAAGTCCTCCCCGGCCCCTACAAAAATCCACCTATGCCGCTGGGGCTCCACAGGCGGAGCTAGGCCCGGTGGGGACACGCCTTCGTAAGTTCAGCCACAAGTGGGTTCACTCCCTGTTAGGTCCCTGGGCAATAGATATTGTGTCTCAGGGATACAAGCTGGACTGTGAGAAGATGCCCCTCACCGACGGCCCTGCGGGCTTCCACCCAAGAGAGGGAGCCAGTGTTAACTGCAATTCACAAATTGTATCTTTAACAGGTGGTGGTCAAGGGTCCCCTCCTTCAAGAGGGTGTTATTATTCGACCATGTTGTAATCCCGAAACCAGACGGTTCGGTCAGACCCATATTGAATTAAAAATTCCTGAACATATACCTGAGAAGGTTCAAGTTCAAGATGGAATCGCTAAGAGCGGTCAGGGCAAGCCTAAAAAGGGGGAGACTTTATCGTGAATCGGGACATAAGGGATGCATACCTTCATGTCCCCATTTATCCACCTCATTAGGCGTACCTCAGAATTGCGGTACGGGATTGTCATAACCAAGGTAATGGCGGATAGGATTGTGCTCCTGCGGAAGCAAGGTGTCACTATTATCACGTACTTGGACGATCTCCTCATAAAAGCGAGATCAAGAGAGCAGTTGCTGAACAGCGTATCACTTTCTCTGGAAGTGTAACGGCAACACGGCTGGATTCTATATATTCCAAAGTCGCAGTTGGTTCCTACAGCTCATCTGCCTTGTCAAAGTCAGAAAAATGTCTTAATGCACACTGCCATATTTGCACCGCACACTGGTCCGTGCTGCGCGTGCGTACGCTCTCCCGTGGAAGCGCATACTCGCAATAGCGTGCACTCGCACGCGCAGTATGCGCATTTACGGTAGAGTTTATGTGATCGTAGCGTGCGACTCATTCGTTACAGATGTTCACAATTAATGTAGTTTATAGATCATGGTCCCTTTGATAGATTCTGTAAGTTTGGTTAAAGTACAATGTCCCAGAGCTGAGGAATCCCTCCTTATATCGTACGAAGGGTCTAACAGGAATTATACAGCAGTGTTTGGTACCCATCGGAAGAGTATTTAATTAGCAATATTCCGGTGTTGGTTTGGAGCGTATTAATCGCTCGTGCGAATAGTTATGGACATAAGAAGTTTATGTCCATTTCTATTATTTACACATACTCAGGTATGCGGCGGGAAACCCAGTTTCCCACCCACCTGAGCTGTTGGAAATCGTCACAGCCCACCTGTATGAATCACCCTATGACCTTTTGTTATGATACAGGGCCGAATTCCTTCGGCCAATGGACAATGGGATTGTAGGACCAGGAGATTGCATTGTGTGTGGGGCATAAATAGGCAGGCCGACCACATCCAGCTCTCACTCTCTCATCAACGGTTATCTGCTGATAACCGGGAGCTGGATATCGAGGCGCAGGCGATCATACCCTTTGTGCGTAAGTTTTCTCTCCGTTATCATTGTCTTTCTGCGAGCCAATTTCTCTCTCTCTCTCTCTATCTCTCTCTCTCCTCTTTTTCTCTTAAATACTTCATAGTAGTATTGTATTGTATTGCATTTAGGTCAGTGTAGTATTGTCTTTTTGTATTTATTGTTTAGTTCTGTGGTTAGGAAGTCTCTGTTATATTGTAGTGTATCATATGTACTGTTATCCCCTTTTACAAGTATATTAGACATAATACAGTTAATAGGCTTTGGAAACCTAAAACCAGTATCAGTGTATTTACTATAGTGTTAAGTGTTCACTTGAGCGTCGGTGACGCTCAAACAGCTTTGTAGGTAGTCAGGTTACACAAGGTTGCATTTACACCCTGTACTCACATTAAGGTATTCTGTGTGTTTCATCGGTATAAGGTTTAATATCAAGGTATAGTGTTGTGAGCGTCTGCACCGCTGGTGACCTCCTCGTGGTCTCTAGCGTATGCTACGTTACAGCGAATCTTTCCCCTAGACATAACCAATAACGTGTCCTGTGATCACTGGGCCGTGAGCGAACGTGACGCTTGAGCGTCTCGCCTACGGCTGAGCGATCGTTACGCAAATAGCGTATCATTACGGTATTTCTTAAGTAAACAGCGTACAGTGTTCTTAGCTTCATAAGGGTTGTTTATACGACAAAGGAATTTAGAATTGTCAATTGCGGGCTCGTCCGGTCCTTTTCACATCTGCACTAGGTAGATCAGCAGACATTATCCCTCCAGCAAAGGGTGGGAGGTTGTCTCGCAGTTGCTGACGGGATAAGCGTCTGCTTCGCTTAGACAAAGAGTGCTGAAGGAACCCGGTAACCGGAAGTAAGAACAAAACGCTTGTGTCTTTTAAAACTGTTTATTTTTCTTTTGTCTTGCGTACGCATACATTTATCTGCATTTCTTTTTCAAATTTCGTATATCACTATTCCTGTTTGCCAATTTTTATAGTTGATAGAAAGTGCTAAAAAGAGATTTGCTGTTATTTAATAAGTAGAGGTAATAGTTAAAGTATAGAACAAACACACGGCTTGTCCGAGAGACGAGGCAGCCAGTGTGCAGTGTGGATTGCGGTAGATGATCAGGGATCATCTACATTGATAAAATATATATTGTGTTACGGTGGATCCTTTGCATTGCGTACACGTGTAACTAACAAAGACTAGCGTACGCAATCCGAAAGGCAGGACGCACGCAGCGTACATTACGCAACGTAGCGTCTGGTTACGCCCACGTAGCCCAAGTCACGAAAAGTTGAATTAGCGCAAAGCGATAATTAGCGCAAAAGCGATAAGTAACGCGAAGCGGTAAATAACGCAAATCTATTTTTGGAAAAATCTGAAATTTAGTTTAACAGATCCTGCTCCTAATTGGTAACACTCTTGGCCTGAAGACAATTTCTGCGCAGAAATAGATATAGAAACAAAAGTGTACTTGTGTTGAGTGAGTGTGTTTTGTATACAAAAGTTTATATAACTTTAAGGTGGAACCAAAAGGAAAGCCGGGTACTCGTCAAGGGACATACGTGTAAGTGACATATACGGTGGCCAGGGAGGCATCCCTGGTTAAATAATATTTGAGCATTAGAGTATAGCGGACCATAAGGAACAAGACCAGGAGGTCATAAGGAACAAGACCAGGAGGTCGTAAGGTAAAAGGTCCGCTATAAAAGTCCAGTGGCACAACGCCTGGGGTGTTGGTGCAGAACCCATATAGGCCATAAGCTCTTGCTGAAGGAATCGCGGCCGGAAACATCGATTCCATTGGTCTTTCAGTACATGACAAGTAGTGCTCGTGTACTGAACGATTGGACCGCACGTAATTGTGTGCAGTAGTTAGTAATCTGACCTAATACCATTAGAGTAAAGTGGTCACAAACGCTATTTGTACATTCTGACGTGATTTGTGTAATTTTTTATTTTTGGAAGGGAAGTTCGCTGGTCACTCAGGAACTATCTAACAACCCCACCTTTACTGGAAAGAGTAAGTGTCCTGCGGGTAACCCTCATATGTTCCAGTAAACTGAAGGTTCCATAGGGGCCCTGTATCGAGTACGCCAGCACCACGTCGGTGTGATCAGGTCGTATTGGTCGAGGTGGGCGAGTGAGTGGGGTACTCGGTAAACCGCCACCGCCGGCCTACTGTGGAGTAATTTGGTTGTCTGAAAAGGCTTGCTGAAAACCTTGATACAGAAAATCCAAGGAGGACTAAGCAACACCTACAGACTATGGGGGCCAGTTGCTCAGGTAGGGGGCGATCAACCCTGGTTCAGGTTGATTCTGTGAACCGACCAGTTGGGTCGGCACGATATGTAATGTGTGAAAAATATGGAATTCACACCGAATCTTTATGTGATGAATGGGAGAGAATGACTGTACAAGACAGGGACAAGTTCCCAAGAATAGGTAGCTTCAGTCCAGAGGTGTTACAAAATTTAAGGAGGAGGATATGTCTCGTAAAATCAGCAAAGAGACGAATTCAGCATCATGATTATTTACAGTTATGGCACCAGGAAGGTGAGATACAGAGAGGTTTGGCTCTGGCGGCGGGATCTGGGGCAGTCAGGAAGTTGATTGCCACAGCTCCTCCTCCACCATACATTGCAGGAGAGAAGTTGATTGCGGAGAGAAACGCACTGGGTTGTAAAACACAAACTCTTAGTAACACTGTAAATGTTAATGATGTTAACCAAATAACTCATGCAAGTATTAACCCGTGCAAGATGTACCCTGTTTTGAACCTTCCTCAGGAGTGTGATCAAGAAGACGATTCAGCAACAATTTCAGCTCTCTCTCTTGCAGCCACCATAGCAGAGACCACAGTAGGCACAGCGACACCCACGAGATTAGTGAAAGCCCCTAGCGGAGGGATAGGTGAGGTCGTGTCAACGGGTAAGTACGGCACCATGCACTACACTGAAACAATTGTACCACAACAAGCTGTAGAATCTACACAGGAAGAGGCTGTTAGAATTGCTCCTGTAAGGGTAATAGCAGTTCCCAATGGAAAAACAGATGTGTCTGGAGCCACTCCCATAAGGAACATTGCCATGTACACTCCATTTTCCAGAATGGAATTAAGAACAATAGTGTCCGAATTTCCTGACCCCAGGAAGGATTTAGTTGCTAGCCAAAAATACATCAGGGATTTAGGTAACACGGTAGAACCCAACAACAAGGATTGGCAGATACTGCTAAGAGCTTGTTTACCTTCCAATGTTGATGCAACTCAGTTTTTAGCTGATTGTGCATTGGATAAAGATGTACCGCTTACAGACGTGTACAACAAGGATAATGTAAAAAGGATAAATTTACAGCTAAAAGAGTATTTCCCAGCCGTTGTTAAATGGAATAAAATATTTTCCATTAAGCAAAAGGAGTCCGAAACGGCAACAGAATATTTTCACCGGGCACTATTAGAAATGGCAAAGTACACTGGTATAGAGGACATTAAGACCAACCCAAACCATCGAGAAGTAGCAGTATCTGTACTGATGGATGGTTTGAAAGAAACATTAAAAGCTAGGGTACAGACCACGCAGCCATGTTGGCGAGGTCTGTCAGTGTCCACCTTGAGAGAGGCTGCTATTGATCACGACAGAAATATCACTAGGCACAGGGAGTCGCAAAGTGATAAGTTGATGTCCGTAAGTATACAGGCGCTGACCACAAGGCAGCCTGCGTATGTACCACCGAATCCTGTGGGTAAGGCAAGTGTAATAACATGTTTTTCTTGTAACAAACCAGGACACTTTGCACGAGACTGTAGAGTAAGAAATGTACAAAGATCTTTTCAACCCCCTAGACAACAACACAACACACGACATTGGGAGCAGGGTCCACAGAGGCGGAGTTTTGAGCCACATACAGGGGAAACAAAAAGATATCCCCCAAACAGAGATTGGCATGCCTCTGGTAGTTCCCAGCTAACTCCCTCACAAGTAGTTGCTGCCAGCGGGATTCAGGGAGGTCAGCATACCCAATAGGGGTGTGGCCATACCTGTAATCTGCAACCAGTTAAATTGATTGCCAGTCTTGGAAGCGAACCAGAGATTGCAATCAATGTAGCCGGTAAAACTTTAAACTTTCTTGTAGACACAGGGGCGGCCAAGTCAGTGATCAATTCGACAGTGGGCATGAGAACCACTGGTAGGACAGTTCCAGCCATAGGAGTAACAGGAGTAGTCCAGCACTACCCTGTTAGCAAACCAGCCGAGATTACAATAGGGCCTTTGCATACCAAGCATTCCTTTTTGCTGGCTGCATCTGCACCAACTAATCTCCTGGGTAGAGACTTACTATGTAAAATGGGTTGCGTCATTTATTGTACTCCTGAAGGTGTATTCTTGGACATCCCTGAGAATCACGCTCAGGAAGTACGAGACATGTTAGACTCCCCATCAAAATTAATGTCACATTCCATTATGACAAATAGGAATCCATCCCAAATAGAAGAGATGACATCTCAGATACCAGAGTCGCTTTGGACAAAAGATGGACAGGACACTGGATTAATGGCAAATGTAGCTCCAGTAGTAGTACAAGTAAAAGATGGTAGGATAGCTCCAAAAATCCCACAGTATCCTCTGAAGCCAGAGGTGGAGTTAGGAGTTTTCCCGGTAATAGAGCGCTTGCTACAACAGGGCATTCTAGTAAGAACGTCCAGCACAGCAAATAGTCCCATCTTCCCTGTTAAAAAGAGTGGGGGGAGGGGTTACAGGCTAGTGCAGGATCTAAGGGGGATTAACAAAATAGTCGAGAGTCAGTTCCCCGTAGTGCCTAATCCAGCTGTCATCCTAATGCAAATTCCTCCCACTGCCAAATTTTTCACTGTTATTGACCTCTGCTCCGCTTTCTTTTCGGTACCTCTGCACCCTGACAGCCAATATTTGTTTGCATTCACATACAGAGGAGTCCAATACACGTGGACTCGGTTACCCCAAGGTTTCATAGATAGTCCAAGTATATTTTCTCAGGCTTTGCATGATTGTTTACAGTCTTTCCAACCGGAAAGTGGATCAGTGTTGATACAGTACGTGGATGATCTACTACTGTGTTCTGATTCATTGGAGGCATCCCTGAAGGATACGAAACAGCTCCTGTTTCATCTTTCAGACACAGGTCACAAGGTCTCCAAAGACAAGTTGCAATTATGCCAAGCTAAGGTAAAATACTTGGGACACTGTCTAACACAAGGACTGAGACACCTGACCGCTGATAGAATCCAAGCCATTAGAGACATGACACTGCCACAAACCCAGCAACAGATCAGGACGTTTTTAGGAATGTGTGGGTATTGCCGTAATTGGATCCCAGGGTTTTCCATATTGGCGCTACCTTTGCAGGAAATGGTCTCTTCAAACAAACCTGATCGGATTTCGCATACAGACGAATCTGAAACAGCATTTGAGAGACTCAAACAGTGCCTAACGCAGGCACCAGCACTAGGTATGCCAGACTATGGGAAACCCTTTGAACTATACGGAACAGAAAGTGCTGGGTGCGCAGCAGGTGTACTAACACAAAAACACGGTGATGCCAGCAGGCCAATTGCATACTACAGCGCTCAGCTAGACACGGTAGCGCGATCCCTCCCCACATGCTTGCGTAGCGTTGCGGCGATAGCATTGCTAGTGACGAAAAGCGAAGATGTCGTGCTAGGCCACAACCTCACAATCCATACACCACATGCGGTATCGGCCTTATTGAATTCTGCCCAAACCAGACATGTCTCATCAGCAAGGTTTACGAGATGGGAATTGGCATTAATGGCCCCAGTAAACATCACCATAAGGAGATGCAGCGCATTAAACCCTGCAACATTTCTCCCAGGTGTGCCTGGACAGGCACAAAGGGTGGGAGGTGAGAGTGATGGGGAAGGAGGATTTAATGCAAAGGAAGATACACATGATTGTATGGAATATTTGACCCAAAATTTTACCGCAAGGCCTGACATCAGTGACAATCCACTAGAAGATGCAGAACTCACGTTCTACACGGACGGTAGTTGTCACAGACAGTCAGACTCGGGAGACTTGTGTACTGGATACGCAGTCGTAGATGACCAAGACACCATAGAAGCGGAACCGCTAGGCCCACCTCACTCAGCCCAGGTTGCTGAACTGGTCGCCCTAACCAGAGCATGTGAATTGGCTAAGGGTAAGTCTGCCAATATCTACACCGATTCTAGATACGCGTTCGGGGTAGTCCATGATTTCGGAGCGCTATGGCGTCTCAGAAATTTCATGACGGCAGCTGGTACACCGATAGCGCATGCAGCTCACATAAAAAGGCTTCTAACAGCGATACAGGAACCCGACAGAGTGGCTGTTATCAAATGTAAAGCACATACATATAGTCAAGACCCAGTATCCCTTGGTAACAGCCGAGCAGACGAAGCTGCAAAGCTTGCAGCTGCTACCCCCATACGGACAGACACCACACAACTGATGGTATTTAATACCATCAACACACAAAAGTTGTGTGAAATGCAGAATTTGTGTTCCACTCAGGAGAGAGCAGTCTGGAAGGCAAAGGGATATGGCCAGGAGTCCTCAGGGCTCTGGACGGATGGACATGGTAAACCAGTGGCCCCCAGGGCATACCTTCCGTGTCTGGCTGAAGCAGCTCACGGGCTGACTCATCTAGGCAAGGAGGGGATGTGCAAATTGGTAAGAGCATACTGGTGCGCCCCAGGATTCTCCTCTCATGCTAGTAAAAGAGCAATGTCATGCCTTACCTGTCTGAGAAAGAATATTGGAAAAGCAATACCAACAGAACCATCCCATATCCCACCTGCCGGCGGCCCTTTCCAAGTAATACAAATTGACTTCATTCAACTACCCCCATGTAGAAATTTGAAATATGTACTTGTTTGTATAGATGTTTTCTCGAATTGGGTCGAGGCTTTTCCAGCAGCTACAAATACCGCTATGTTTACAGCTAAGAAAATTGTGCAGGAATTTGTATGTAGATATGGTATCCCTAGAATCATTGAAAGTGATAGGGGTACCCATTTTACAGGTGATGTCTTTCAAGGAATGTGTAAGTTGATGGGAATTGATAGTAAGCTGCACACTCCGTACCGTCCACAGGCGAGCGCGAAGGTCGAAAGAGTGAACAGCACTATTAAAAAATAAATTGAGTAAAGTAATGGCAGAGACAGGATTGACGTGGCCAGAAGCTTTACCCATTGTTTTGTATAGTATCAGAACCACTCCCAGGTCCCCTCTTAATCTGTCTCCTTTTGAAATTCTGTTTGGTCGACAACCGCATGTCATGATTAACCCTCAGGATGATTTGAAATGTAACAATGAAGTAACTGTAAAGTACTTAATTAATATGAGTAAGCAGTTGAAGAATCAAAATGATAATCTGAAGTTGGTGATTCCTGATTTACCAGATAGTAATTGTCATGACATTGAACCTGGGGATTATGTAATGATACGAAATTTTCTACGCTCAGGTTGTCTTATTGATAGATGGGAAGGACCATACCAGGTCTTATTGACTAGCACCACAGCATTGAAGGTTGCTGAGAGAGAGACTTGGGTCCATTCATCCCACTGCAAGAAGGTTGCTGATCCAGAGAAGTCCCGTGATAAGGAACAGACGGTAGAGGTTGTATCACTAGAGTGTCTGTTCCAGGAGGACTGAGGCGGCACCTGAGCCTTGAAGACCGAAAGCAGCTGTCGACTCCCCTCTCCCTTTTATTGTTTTCTCCACTTCCCATCCCCTCTCCCTTAAAATTTCTTTTTCCCCCTTCTCATTCTTCTCTATTTCCTCCTCAAAGATGGACTTGCCCCAAGAGACTGTAATCCGGATTTTGATGTTAACCATGATGTTGACCAGAGCAGTCTGTTCCGGCGAGAGTACCATAGAGGTCGAGAGAGGTTCTGGAATGGGTTCCGATTATGATGATGGAGGCGTAGTTTTCCAAGATCAACCAAGCCAACAAGCAAAGGCGAGTATCAGAAAACGATCCGATAGAAGAAATTGTGATGGATTGTTAGCTGAGGAAAATTGTATCTGTAGGCTCTGTGATAATCTGGTTGAAGATGGATGCATAAAGAAATGCCAATCTAGTTTTAATATCCATATGGACCGGCATCCATTGAGTGACTATCACTCTCTAGTGGGTAACGTGTTGAACCAAACAGATTGTTGGGTATGCTCTCAAGTACCTCAGGGTCACAGCAAATCAGGGCTAGTACCATTTCCTTTAACGTTAGGGGAGGTACTTGAGCTAAGTGGTGGGAGACCGGTGGACCGGAGGTTTAACATCTCCAGCCCTCCTAGTTTGAAGCTCCACCAATACCATGTGGATAGGTCCCTCATATGTTTTAACATCTCCAATCCCAGAAAACCGGGAAATTGGGAAGTGTCATGGAGCAACCTTACCATGACCTTTTCACACAGAGCAGATAGAATGCCTACAGATACAGAGCTCGTACGCCACATAGCCAGTAGAGGAAAATCTTTCCGGTATCGATATACCTTAGGAAATAGGATTACTAGAGTTGGAGAGGTATCACCAGGATACTGTGCACATATCGTACAAACTGATACGTGCATTAGACAGATGGAAGAATTAGGGTCAGGAGATTTCACCTGGAAGGTTTGTAACATGGTCATGTCCTTCTCCGTCCCTTATGTTCTCCCCGATGATGCATATTTCATATGCGGGAGAAAGGCGTACAAGTGGCTTGCCCCAAACTCTGAAGGATTGTGTTATATTGGAAAAGTATTGCCTGAAGTGATGACTGTTACACATGACAAAATGAAGGACATACACCGTGGTGCCCAAGCTCCTTATACTCACACTCACTACGAGCACCTTGTTAAAAGACAACTGTCAGAAAGGTTAGAGCATCCGGCCTCTGATCTTATCCATGAATCCACCGGGATTCAGGTTCTGGTAGCGTTAGATTTCACTCGCACCGCTCGAGGTGTGATGAATTATAGATACATTTCCGCACTCGCCAATTTATTAGATAATATCACTGAAATGTATGATGACACGTTTAGATACACTGGAAGAGAACTTCAAGCTTACAAAACAGAACTAGTTCAGCATAGGATGGTTCTTAATTATCTTACAGCAGTAACAGGCGGATATTGTGTTACATTGGCAACACAGTACGGCATAAAGTGTTGCACGTATATCACAAATAGCACCGAGGATCCGGTAGAGGTCATAGACCAAAAGATGGACGATATTCTCCAACTAAAGTGGGAATTTCGTCGAAAACACAATCTCACCCTTGCTGCTGTAGGTAATGAGCTGACTGGTTGGGTGTCATGGTTGAACCCGCGAAATTGGTTCTCCGGTTTAGGAGACTGGGCTCAAGGAGTCATAATGGATGTTGGAAAGTTTCTCCTATGTATTTTGGGTGTCGTTATATCTATTGGATTGATATTTAGATGCGGGCAGGCTTTGATGAGGTGCAAGCAAAGTACGAAAGTGATGAGCTTAAGGAGTGAGGAAACTGTAATTAACCTGGATTTGATTTATGACCCAATGCTAGAAACCACGACGTAATGATGTAATGAGTATACGGTCCGTCTTTCACCCATTTCTATGTTTTCCTCCGAGGTACAAAGACCCACGTAGACGAAGGATTTGATGAGCCAAGGGGCCGACAACGGAAAGATGGAAAGAAGAAGAGCAGACGACCTGATATACAAGATTTTGATGGACAATGCCATGGGTACCCCAGTTTCCCTAGGAACTTTAAAATCACGCAAGCCCAACATTTTTTGTAAATCCATGGACGTTGTTTGCTTTACTCACGATTTATGAGCAAAAGCACAAAGAAGAAGACTCCGATCAACCGACACCAATCAAGACCTCAATCGACGAACGTACATTAACCTGACATAGAACATCATTGCATTTTCCATAAGTGTTCTTTATCTTCATCTCTGCAACCCTCAGGTAATAACACACATAGTCGATAGGGAATACAGGCACAGATAGCAGCAACCACATACCCCCCCAATTCATGTATCATCAACTAAAATGTGCATCCCCATTGTGTTACAACCACAGCCGAAATGAGCTCGGTAGAGTTTGACAGCCCATCCACAGACCTGTACCACAGGATAAGAAGGAATTCAAATGTATACTTCGCAATACCTCGAAGCTTGATTTACCACACGTACGGCACGATGATACATGACCCTCCAAACATGGACTCATACACACATGCTTCTACTTTCTCACTAGGTCATACCCTCTTCACACCTACTCCATTCTTCTTCCTTTCCCCACCATGGAAATCAATTAACCCCTGACTTACATTTTTTTCCTTAAATATTTTGTGGCAGTTATTATTGACTGCCAAAGGGTGGACTGTCAAAGTCAGAAAAATGTCTTAATGCACACTGCCATATTTGCACCGCACACTGGTCCGTGCTGCGCGTGCGTACGCTCTCCCGTGGAAGCGCATACTCGCAATAGCGTGCACTCGCACGCGCAGTATGCGCATTTACGGTAGAGTTTATGTGATCGTAGCGTGCGACTCATTCGTTACAGATGTTCACAATTAATGTAGTTTATAGATCATGGTCCCTTTGATAGATTCTGTAAGTTTGGTTAAAGTACAATGTCCCAGAGCTGAGGAATCCCTCCTTATATCGTACGAAGGGTCTAACAGGAATTATACAGCAGTGTTTGGTACCCATCGGAAGAGTATTTAATTAGCAATATTCCGGTGTTGGTTTGGAGCGTATTAATCGCTCGTGCGAATAGTTATGGACATAAGAAGTTTATGTCCATTTCTATTATTTACACATACTCAGGTATGCGGCGGGAAACCCAGTTTCCCACCCACCTGAGCTGTTGGAAATCGTCACAGCCCACCTGTATGAATCACCCTATGACCTTTTGTTATGATACAGGGCCGAATTCCTTCGGCCAATGGACAATGGGATTGTAGGACCAGGAGATTGCATTGTGTGTGGGGCATAAATAGGCAGGCCGACCACATCCAGCTCTCACTCTCTCATCAACGGTTATCTGCTGATAACCGGGAGCTGGATATCGAGGCGCAGGCGATCATACCCTTTGTGCGTAAGTTTTCTCTCCGTTATCATTGTCTTTCTGCGAGCCAATTTCTCTCTCTCTCTCTCTATCTCTCTCTCTCCTCTTTTTCTCTTAAATACTTCATAGTAGTATTGTATTGTATTGCATTTAGGTCAGTGTAGTATTGTCTTTTTGTATTTATTGTTTAGTTCTGTGGTTAGGAAGTCTCTGTTATATTGTAGTGTATCATATGTACTGTTATCCCCTTTTACAAGTATATTAGACATAATACAGTTAATAGGCTTTGGAAACCTAAAACCAGTATCAGTGTATTTACTATAGTGTTAAGTGTTCACTTGAGCGTCGGTGACGCTCAAACAGCTTTGTAGGTAGTCAGGTTACACAAGGTTGCATTTACACCCTGTACTCACATTAAGGTATTCTGTGTGTTTCATCGGTATAAGGTTTAATATCAAGGTATAGTGTTGTGAGCGTCTGCACCGCTGGTGACCTCCTCGTGGTCTCTAGCGTATGCTACGTTACAGCGAATCTTTCCCCTAGACATAACCAATAACGTGTCCTGTGATCACTGGGCCGTGAGCGAACGTGACGCTTGAGCGTCTCGCCTACGGCTGAGCGATCGTTACGCAAATAGCGTATCATTACGGTATTTCTTAAGTAAACAGCGTACAGTGTTCTTAGCTTCATAAGGGTTGTTTATACGACAAAGGAATTTAGAATTGTCAGCCTCTCCTAGGCACGATCCTAGACACAGACCAGAAAAGGGTTTATCTCCCGACAGAGAGAGCTCAGGAGCTCATGACACTGGTCAGGAATCTATTAAAACCAGGTGTCAGTGCATCACTGCACTCGAGTCCTGGGAAGGATGGTGGCATCATACGAGGCCATCCCCTTAGGCAGGTTCCATGCGAGGACCTTCCAATGGGACTTACTGGACAAGTGGTCCGGATCACCTCTTCAGATGCATCGATTAATCCCCCTATCCCCCAGGGCGTCTCTCCTGTGGTGGCTGCAGAGTGCTCACCTTCTCGAGGGCCGCAGATTCGGCATTCAGGACTGGATCCTGGTGACCACGGATGCAAGCCTCCGAGGGTGGGGGGCAGTTACACAGGGAAGAAATTTCCAAGGTCTGTGGTCAAGTCAACAGACTTGCCTTCACATCAATATCCTGGAACTAAGGGCCATATACAACGCCCTAAGTCAAGCGGAGATCCTGCTTCGCGACCAACCGGTTCTGATCCAGTCAGACCGCAGGGGTTCATGTAAACCGCCAAGGCGGCACAAGGAGCAGGGTGGCGAGGGTAGAAGCCACCAGAATTCTTCGCTGGGCGGAGAATCAAGTAAGCTGTCAGCAGTGTTCATTCCGGGAGTGGACAACTGAGAAGCAGACTTCCTCAGCAGACACGACCTCCACCCGGGAAAGTGGGGACTTCATCAGGAAGTCTTCACGCAGTTTGCAAATTGATGGGAACTGCCTCAGGTGGACAAGATGGCGTCCCACCTCAATAAAAAGGTTTTAAGCCGGGTCAAGGGACCCTCAGGTGATAGCTGTGGTCGCACTAGTAACACCGTGGGTGTTCCAGTCGGTCTATGTATTCCCTCCTCTTCCTCTCATACCCAAGGGCTGAGAAGTGTAATAAAAGGAGTGAGAACAATATTCTTTGCTCCGAATTGGCCAAGAAGGAATCGGTACCCGGAGCTGCAAGAAATGCTCTCAGAGGACTCAGGGCTTCTGCCTCTCAGACAGGACATGTTGCAACAGGGGCCCTGTCTGTTCCAAGACTTACGCGGCTGCATTTGACGGCATAGCGGTTGAACGCCGGATCCTAGCGGAAAAGGGCATTCCGGAAGCAGTTATTCCTACGCTGATAAAGGCTAGGAAAGACGTGACAGCAAGACTTTTTCACTGTATATAGCGAAAATAGGTTGCTTGGTGTGAGGCCGGGAAGGCCCCAACAGAGGAATTCCAGCGGGGTCGATTCCTGCACTTCCTACAGTCAGGAGTGACTATGGGCCTAAAATTAGGATTCATAAAGGTCAAGATTTCGGCCCTATCCATTTTCTCTCAAAAAGAACTGGCTTCACTGCCTGAAGTTCAGACGTTGTTCCGGGGGTGCTGCATATTCAGCCTCCTTTTGTGCCACCGGTGGCACCTTGGGATCTTAACGTTGTGTTGGATTTCCTGAAATCCCACTGGTTTGAGCCACTTAAGACCGTGGAGCTAAAATATCTCACGTGGAAAGTGGTCATGCTATTGGCATTAGCTTCGGCTAGGCGTGTGTCAGAATTGGCGGTTTTGTCATGTAAAAGCCCTTATCTGATCTTCCATATGGACAGGGCAGAATTGAGGACCCGTTCCCAATTTCTCCCTAGGGTGGTATCATCGTTTCATTTGAACCAGCCTATTGTGGTGCCTGCGGCTACTAGGGACTTGGAGGATTCCAAGTTGCTGGACGTAGTCCGGGCTTTGAAAATTTATGTTTCCAGAACGGCGGGAGTCAGAAAGTCTGACTCGCTGTTTATTCTGTATGCAGCCAACAAGGTTGGCGCTCCTGCTTCGAAGCAGACTATTGCTCGCTGGATCTATAGCACGATTCAGCTGGTTCACTCTGCGGCTGGATTGCCGCATCCAAAATCAGTAAAAGCCCATTCAACAAAGAAGGTGGGCACTTCTTGGGCGGCTGCCCGAGGGGTCTCGGCTTTACAGCTTTGCCGAGCTGCTACTTGGTCGGGGTCAAAGACGTTTGCTAAGTTCTACAAGTTTGATACCCTGGCTGAGGAGGACCTTGAGTTTGCTCATGCGGTGCTGCAGAGTCATCCGCACTCTCCCACCCGTTTGGGAGCTTTGGTATAATCCCCATGGTCCTTACGGAGTTCCCAGCATCCACTAGGACGTCAGAGAAAATAAGAATTTACTCACCGGTAATTCTATTTCTCGTAGTCCGTAGTGGATGCTGGGCGCCCGTCCCAAGCGCGGACTCTCTGCAATACATGTATATGGTTATTGCTTAACTAAAGGGTTATTGTTATGAGCCATCCGTTAAATGAGGCTCAGTTGTTGTTCATACTGTTAACTGGGTATGGTTATCACAAGTTGTACAGTGTGATTGGTGTGGCTGGTATGAGTCTTACCCTGGATTCCAAATCCTTTCCTTGTTGTGTCAGCTCTTCCGGGCACAGTTTCCCTAACTGAGGTCTGGAGGAGGGGCATAGAGGGAGGAGCCAGTGCACACCAGATAGTATCTAATCTTTCTTTTAGAGTGCCCAGTCTCCTGCGGAGCCCGTCTATTCCCCGTGGTCCTTACGGAGTTCCCAGCATCCACTACGGACTACGAGAAATAGAATTACCGGTGAGTAAATTCTTATTTTTCTTCAAATATGATGGTAATGCTTGGACGTTACCCCTTTCCTGGCCTGAATAAGTGTGGGAATGACTTCATTTGGAATACCCTTACGAGCTAGGATCTGGACTTCAACAGCCATGTCGTCAAACTCAGCCGCGGTAAGTCTGGATAAACCAGCGGCCCGTACTGAATGAGGTCCTCTCGAAGAGGAAGAAACCGAGGATCTTCTATCCGTAACTCCTGAAGATCTGGATACCAAGCCCTTCTTGGCCAATCTGGGGCGATGAGTATCGCCCGCACCCTTGTTCTTCTTATAATTTTGAGAGTTTTGGGTATTAGTGGAAGTGGAGGGAAGACGTACACTGGCTGGAACACCCACTGGGTCACCAGTGCATCCACTGCTATTGCTTGTGGGTCTCTCAACCTGGAACAATACTTCTGAAGTTTCTTGTTGAGACGAGACGCCATCATGTCTACTTGAGGAACGCCCCAATAACTTGTTATTTCCGCAAATAATTCGGGGTGGAGGCCCCACTTCCCGGGATGGAGATCGTGTCTGCTGAGGAAGTCTGCTTTCCAGTTGTCCACTCCCAGAATGAAGACCGCTGACAGAGCTGTAGCATGTTTTTCTGCCCAGAGGAGTATTTTGGTCACCTCTGCCATGGCTGCTCTGCTTTTCGTTCCTTCTTGACGGTTTATGTAAGCCACTGCTGTTACATTGTGAGATTGGATCTGGATGGGATGATCTTGAAGAATATGAAACGCTTGTTGAAGGCAGTAGTAGACTGCCTTCAACTCCAGAATGTTTATGTGAAGCGTCTCTTGGCATGACCATCTTCCTTGGAAGTTTTCCCCTTGCGTGACTGCTCCCCAACCTCGGAGACTTGCATCCGTGGTTACCAGGAACCAGGCATGAATCCCGAACCTGCGTCCCTGCAGTAGGTGAGAAGTTTGTAGCCACCACAGGAGTGAAACTCTTTTCTTTTCCGACAGGATTATTGTTCGATGCATGTGAAGATGCGATCTTGACCACTTGTCCAGCAGGTCCCACTGGAAAACCGTGGCCATACTGTAGTGCCTCGTAAGCTGCTACCATCTTGCCAGGCGGATGCACTGATGGATCGACACGGGTGTTGGTTTCAAAAGTAGTTTGACCAGCCTCTGAATTTCCAGAGCCTTTTCCAGAGGTAAGAATATCTTTTGTACCTCGGTGTCCAATATCATTCCCAGGAATAATAATCTCATTGTTGGTTCCAACTGAGATTTGGAAGGTTGATAATCCAACCGTGCTGTTGAAGCACCGTCATGGACAGTGCGATGTTCTGCACTAGCGTTTCCTTGGATCTCGCTTTTATGAGGAGATTGTCCAGGTAAGGAATTATGTTGACTCCTTTCTGGCGAAGGAGAACCATCATCTCCGCCATCACTTTGGTGAATATTCTCGGAGCCGTGGAAAGGCCGAAAGGCAACATCCGAAACTGATAGTGACAGTCTTGAATGGCAAACCTCAGGTATGCTTGATGTGGAGGTTATATGGGAACATGCAAATAAGCATCTTTGATGTCCACTGACACCATAAATTCCCCCTATTCCAGATTGGAAATTACTGCCCTCAGTGACTCCATTTTGAATTTACACCATTTGAGATGAAGATTCAAGGATTTTAAGTTTAAATTCGGTCTGACCGAACCATCCGGCTTCGGTACCACAAACAGACTTGAATAAAACCCTGTTTTTCTTTGCATTACAGGAACCAAGGAAATTACATTGTTTTGACATAATTTCTGTATTGCGTCCAACACTTTTGTGCTGTCCTGAACAGAAACTGGTAAGGCTGATTCGAAAAATCGGCACGGGGGAACATCTTGAAATTCCAGTTTGTACCCTTGAGATACTATCTGTAGTACCCAAGGATCTAGACCTGAGTAAACCCAGACCTGACTGAAGAATAGTAGACGGGCCCCCAATCGACCGGACTCCTAAATGGGAGTCCCAGCGTCATGTAGTGGTTGTAGCAGAAGCAGCGGTTGGCTTCTGCCCTTGGGAACATGCCTGTGTGGCAGGTTTTTGACCTTTACCCCGCCCTCGACCAGCGAAGAAGGGGGTACCTTTTTATATTGGTTGGGCCAAAAGGACTGCATCGTATGAGTATGAAAATCAGAAGGCAGAAAAGCGGACTTGCATGATGTTGTCGTTGAAATCATGGCATCCAGTTTGTCACCAAATAGTGCCTCACCAGTGTAAGGGAGTGCCTCAATATTTTGCTTTGATTCTGCATCAGCGTTCCATTGGCGAATCCATGGAGCCCTGCGAGCTGAAATCGCCATAGCGGGGGATCTTGAATTTAATAAACCAACATCCTTCATAGCTTCTACTAAATAACCTGCAGCATCCTTGATATGACAGTTAGGATCAGATCATCTTTATCAACTGTGTCTATATTAAGTAGTAAGTTGTCTGACCATTTTTCCACAGCATTACCCACCCACGCACACGCAATGGTGGGTCTGAGTGCCGTTCCATTAGCTATATATATGGATTTTGACGTAGATTCCAGTTTGCGGTCAGAAGGATCTTTTAAGGAAGCTGACCCTGGTGCCGGCAAAATTATTTTCTTAGACAGTCTGGAAACTGAGGTGTCCACCATCAGGGGACATTCCCATTTACGTCTGTCGTCCTCAGGGAACGGGTATGTAACACGTATCCTCCTGGGAATAGAAAATTTCTTTTCAGGATTAGACCAAGCTTCTTCAAAAAATGCATTCAAATCCTTAGGAGGGAAAGTCACCCGTTTTTTATTTAATTAAAAATAATTATTTCCTCAGGTAGTGGTGTTGCATCAGGAAATTCCAACACCTCTTTTATAGCGACTATCATACATTGAATGCTTTTCGCCAATTTGGGATCAACCCCTCAACAACAGTGTCTAGATCCGTGTTGGAATCTGTGTCTGTGTCCCCCTGCATAATTTGGAAAAGAGACCTTTTATGTGAACTGGAAGGGTTGTGAGTGGAGGAAAGTGAGGGAATCGCTAATAATGCATCTTCCACAGACTGTCTCCAATACTTTGTCTGTTGTTCAGACTCTGAATTTTTTTTAGCAAGTTGTGACATATTAGTTTGCAATTGTCTCACCCACAACGGCTCCTTCTGAGAGGGAAGGGCCACCATATTACCCTCTTGTGCTTCAAATATGGTTTCCTCCGGTGAAGAATCCTCCTTGTGTTCTGACATGTTACACTCACACACACACACCCACACGGGGGCCTATTGGGGACAGACCTACCTAATGTCTGTAAGAGAAAAACACAAAGGGAATTGCCAGTCCACACAAAGTGCCCTGTACATAATTTATATAATTATATAACAAAAAATTACAGTAGCAGCGCTAATTAATAATAAAAATGTCCCCCGCCCGTCCCCTCTATAACACCCTGGTACTTGTGACAGCGGTTCTGAGGAGACAGCGTTGAGGAGCAGCTCACCAGCGCTTTTGTGGAGAGAAAATGGTGCCTAGTGAGTGTACTGTCCGCTCTGAGGTGAAGTCCCGCCTTTATCAATGGCGCGCTTCCCCTTCAGCACTAAACATTTTTATACTGGCTGGGGCTGGCATCTCAGCATTCAGGGAGATGTCTTTTTTCCAGTGAGAGTAAGGATTAATATATGTCCTGAGAGCACCCCCCCCCCCCCCCCCCCGCGCGCGCTCTGCACCCTGTGCTAAGAACATGGGCTGTACCTGTATGCCGCCACGATGACCGGAGGACCCCTCTCTGCAGGACTCCGGTATTTTCCCACGTCTTCTGGCTCTGTTAGGGGGTGGTGGCAGTGCTGTGGGAGCGAACGCTGGCTAGGCTGGAGCCGTGTTCAGTACACTTCAGGAGCTAATGGTGTCCTGGCAGCGGAAGCAGAACCATTGAACTAACTGAGAAGTTGGTTCTACTTCCACCCTAAGTTGCCAGCAGCTTTCCTGTAAAATAAAAAACCTAACAGTCTATTTTCTAGCAGAACTCAGTAGAGCTCCACTAGTGTGCATCCAGTCTCCCGGGCACATTTTCTAAACTGAGGTCTGGGGGAGGGGCATAGAGGGAGGAGCCAGATCACACAGCTAAAAAAGTCTTAAAGTGTCCAGGGCTCCTACGGAACCGTCTATACCCCATGGTTCTAAAGTGGACCCCAGCATCCTCTAGGACGTAAGAGAAATCTGTGTATTTTGATAAGTTTGAGGTGATGGAATTGAGTCCATAAATTATTGGTTGACGAGGTGGTTTAGTGGGGTGTTTATGAATTTTGAGCAAAAAATAGTTAACATTTTTGGATTTAATTGTTTAAGAAATTCAAATTATTTTTTGCTGATATTCCCAGTTCTAGTAATTTTTCAAGATGGCTATTCAACTCTCTTGCAAACATTTGTGTGGGATCTTGATTAAGCATTTGGTAGGTATCTGAGTCTCCTAATAACCGGTCAGCCTCCTCTTCATATTGCTCTCATTGCATGATTACAATTCCTCCGCCTTTGTCAGCAGGTTTTAATACCAATGTGTTGTCTTGTTTTAATTACTTGAGTGCCAAACTTTCTTCTTTCGTTAAATTGCATTTAACAGTATCCTGGATTGAACACAGATTTTCGGTTTGTATTGTGTGTGCTGGTATTGATCCGTAGTGTCTTCTATGGTTTTTGTTTGATTGTTAGGAAAAAAATTCTTTATACACAATTTTCTCACAAATTTTTGGACATCAATATATAGATTAAATTAATCTATTCTTGAATGGGGAGCGAAATTTAAATCTTTTCTTGGAAGATTTTTGCATCGTGGTCAGTTTTTTTTTACTCAAATTAAATATTGTTGTCTTTGGTTGTATTTTTGTATCTTTCTTTTTTTCTTGCTCCTAATTCCTCCCCTTGTTCCTCTTTGTCTTATTCTTTGCTTTTTCTGTTTTTTGTTGTGTGGTGTGTAATCTGGAGGTTTTCTCATGGCATGGTTGGTCTCTAAAAAAAACACTTAATTCTTCATCTGTCAATATTCATTGGTTTCCTCACAATGATTCCTCTTTGTAGATTGCTTTCTAGGCCAGCTTGTGTGTGATGTTCCTTGCTCGTCATCTTTTTCCTGGTTCTTCTTTTGAATTGTTTGAAGTAGCGACGTGAATTGTTCTTCATCTTCTCTTCTCGCTATAGGAATCCTTGATGAGTTTATTTTTATATGAAATTTTTTTGGATTGTAGGTTTGGTATTCTCTTTGACAGATCTGTATTGGTTTCTGATTTATCAACGGACGTCTTTCTTGACCTCCTTTCCATTTCTGAAAAGGTATGTGGATGGAATGTTTTCTTTGGGGTTTTGTATCTGTGTACGAATGTTCTCTGTTGTTCATATTTCGGTGTTTGTCTGGTTGTTTGTGTAGTCCTTTTTTCATTTTGAGATTTCCAATATATATGTAATTCATCCATGTCTCTTGAATTTTCTTTGTTTTTGATTTATAATATCAACCTCCAGATAGTTAATTTTATCATTTGTCATTTTCATTAGGTTTTGGAAATATTCCATCCTAGATAAGGGTTCAAACCTATTTTCATATAATTGAATACCCTCATTTATTATTATTATTATTATTATTATTATTATTATTATTTTTATTATTATTATTCACTGCTGCTGATACTAACATGACGCAATATAAATCAATTCACTTAACGCATACTAATTTCAGAAATAATTTAGAGGTCATTTTTTTCTAACACCAATACACCAATTGAACCTCCAATAGAGGAGAGGTTTTGTAGTAAATTTCTAAAGTTAGAGAAATTATACACCCAAGACACAAAACAATGGTGGGAAGTTACTACCTTGAAAAAATATTTAGAAAATGAAATTCCACGGGATCTGAGAATTCAGAAAAATGCAACATTTATACCCACCCAATCAGCTTTCTATGAACAGTGGAATCACATTTTGAATAAATATCCCAAAGACTTAATAAACCTAATAACAAAAGATCGAGAACTCTCATTACTTAAAATCAATGAGGGTATTCAATTATATGAAAATAGATTTGAACCCTTATCCAAGATGGAAGATTTAAAAAACCTAATGAAAATGACAAATGATAAAATAAGCAAACTGGAGGTTGATATTATCAATTAAAAATAGGATTTTAATTACCTACCGGTAAATCCTTTTCTCGTTGTCCGTAGAGGATGCTGGGGTCCACATTAGTACCATGGGGTATAGACGGGTCCCTTGGGAGCCACGGGCACTTTAAGAGTTTAATAGTGTGGGCTGGATCCTCCCTCTATGCCCTTCCTACCAGACCCAGTCTAGAAACTGTGCCCGAGGAGACGGACATACTTCGAGAGAAGGAAATACACAGATAGTGGTGAGATTCACACCAGCTCACACATAACAGAAAACCAAGCTAACCAGCCAGAAACAATTCATCAACGGCTGAACCACAGTACTTTACCAAGTAACAATGCAGTACTTAACCAAGTAACAAATGCAGGAAAACGAAGCACTGGGCAGGCGCCCAGTATCCTCTACGGACTACGAGAAAAGGATTTACTGGTAGGTAATTAAAATCCTATTTTCTATTACGTCCTAGAGGATGCTGGGGTCCACATTAGTACCATGTGGATATACCAAAGCTACCAGTACAGGAGGTAAAGCGCGGAGGCTCCTGCAGAACCGATTGACCAAACTTAAGGTCCTCAGAGGCCAAAGTATAGAACTTGTAGAACTTAGCAAACGTGTTCGACCCTGACCAAGCAGCTGCTCTGCAAAGTTGTAAAGCCAAGACACCCAGGGCAGCCGCCCAGTAATAACCCACTTTACGAGTAGATTGGGCCTTAACAGACTTTGGACATGACAATCCTGCCGTAGAATAAGCATGCTGGATAGTAATCCTGACCCAGCAAGAAATCATCTGCTTAGAAGCAGGATACCCCACCTAATAGGGATCATAAAGGACAAACAGCGTCCGATTTTCTGTGACGAGAAGTTCTCTTCACATAAATCATCAAAGCCCTCACAACATCCAAGGACTTTGAGGTAATTGAGGAGTCAGTAGCCACTGGCACCACAATAGGTTGGTTGATATGAAAAGCCGACACAACCTTCGGGAGAAATTGCTGACGCGTCCTGAGCTCAGCTCTATCTTCATGGAAATTCAAGTAGGGGCTCTTGCAGTACAATGCCCCAGATTCTGACACACATCTAGCACATGCTAATGCCAACAAAGTGACCACCTTCCAGGTAAGAAACTTGACATCAACCTCCTGTAAAGGCTCAAACCAATCCGACTGCAGGAACTGCAGCACCACATGAAGATCCCAAGGTGCCATAGGAGGCAAAAAGGGAGGCTAGATGTGCAGAATCCCTTTCAAAAATGTCTGAACCTCAGGGAGGACAGCCAATTGTTTCTGGAAGAAAATGGACAAGGCCAAAATCTGTACTTTTATGGAGCCCAAGCGTAGGCCCACATACACACCTGCTTGCAGAAAAAGGAGAAACCGACCTAGTTGAAACTTCTTGGATTCACACTAAGACAAGTACTTTTTCTAAAGTCGATGGTAATATTTAGATGTTACTCCTTTCCTAGCCTGTATCAGGGTAGAAATAACCTTGTTCGGAATGCCCTTCCAAGCAAAGATCTGGAGTTTAACCTCCATGCCTTCAAACGTAACCGTGGTAAGTCTTGATAAGCGAAGGCCCCTTTTGCAGAAGGTCCTCACGAAGAGGAAGAGGCCTCGGATCTTCCAGCAGTAACTCCAGAAGATCCGCGTACCATGCCCTTCTTGGCCAGTCCAAAGCAACGAGGATCGCTTGAACTCTTGTTTTTATTAGTCTTAGAATCCTTGGGATGAGTGTAAGTGGAGGGAACACATACACTGACTTGAACACCCACGGAATCACAAGGGCGTCCACCGCCACTGGCTGTGGGTCTCTCGACCTGGAACAGCACCTCCAAAGCTTCTTGTTGAGGCGGGAGGCCATCATGTCTATTTGAGGTACACCCCAAAGACCTGTCACTTCCGCAAACACATCCGGGTGGAGGCCCCATTCTCCAGGATGGAGATCATGTCTGCTGCGGAAGTCCACTTCCCAGTTGTCCACTCTCGGAATGTAAATTGCTGACAGCGCCACGTGTTTTTCTGCACAGAGGATGATTCTTGTCACCTCAGACATTGCAGCCCTGCTCTTCGTTCGCCCTGTCGGTTTATGTAGGCCACTGTCCGACTGAACTTGAATGGCCTTATCTTTTAGATGTGCTGCCTGGAGTAGACCGTTGTACACGGCCCTTAGTTCCAGAATGTTTATCGGGAGGATGGATTCCAGGCTTGACCACCTTCTTTGGAAGTTTTCCCCTTAGGCGACTGCATCCCAACCTGTGAGACTTGCAACTGTGGTTAGAAGGATCCAATTCTGAATCCCGAACCTGCGGCCCTCTAGTAGGTGAGAAGTTTGCAGCTACCAGAGGAGCGAGATTCTAGCTTTTGGCGACAGACGTATCCTCTGGTGCATGTGAAGATGAGATCCCGACCATTTGTCCAGGAGATCTAGCTGAAAGGACCGTGCATGAAATCCTACGTACTATAGAGCCTCATAGGAGGCAACCATCTTTCCCAAAAGGCGAATGCACTGATGAACTGAAACCCGGGCTGGCATGAGGACATTCCGGACCATTGTTTGTATCACTAACGCTTTCTCCGCCGGCAGAAACACCCTCTGTACTTCTGTGTCGAGGATCATCCCTAGGATGGACAGCCTCCTTGTTGGCTCCAAATGTGACTTTGGAAGATTCAGGATCCATCCATGATCCTAGAGTAGTTGAGTTGAGATAGCATTGCTCTGTAACAACTTCTCCCAGGAAGACGCCTTTATTAGCAGATCGTCCAGAAAAGGAATTATGTTCACACCCTGCTTGCGGTGGAGTAGCATCATTTCCACCATGACCTTGGTGAACATCCTTGATGTCGTGGAGAGGCCAAAACGGCAGTGCCTGGAACTGATAGTGACAGTCCAGTAGCGCAAATCTTAGATAAGCCTGGTGAGGCGGCCCGATCGGAATGTGAAGGTACGCATCCTTGATATCTAGGGCTACCAGAAATTCCCCCTCCTCCAGACCTGAGATCACCGCTCTCAGAGACTCCATCTTGAATTTGAAGTCCTTCAAATAAGGGTTCAATGACTTTAATTCAATATAGGCCTGACCGAACCATCCGGTTTCGGTACCACAAACAGGTTTGAGTAATAACCCTTGTTTGCTAGGTGAGGTGGAACTGGAACAATGACATTTGACTTTAGCAATTTTTGAATGGCTTCCTGTAGGATAGCACTTTCTGTCAGCGAAGCTGCTAAGCCTGATTTGAAGAATCTGTGAGGTGGGAGCTCTTGAAACTCCAGTATGTACCCCTGGGTAACAATATCCTGTACCCAGGGATCCAGGCATGAGGACGCCCAGACATGACTGAAGTATCTTAGTCTTGCTCCCACCTGCCTGATCTCCAGGCTGGGAGGTCCAACGTCATGCCGAGGATTTGAGGAAGCAGCAACAGGTTTCTGTTCCTGGGAACCTGTTGGTGCAGGTTTTTTGGATTTCCCCCGACCTCCTCTAAAGAAAGTGGAAGGGCGTTTGGACTTTTTAACTTTCGTGGTCCGAAAGGACTGCATTGTAGACGTAGGATAAGATTTCCTAGTCGGTAGTTATAGAGGGAAGAAAAGTTAACTTTCCGCAGTTGCCATGGAGATCCCAGAGCCTGACCTGTGAAGGGTAGGTTCTCCACACTCTTCTTATATTCAGCATCTGCAGACCATTGACGCAGCTATAGTCCCCTGCGTGCCGAGACAGCCATGGAAGAAGCTCTCGCATTAAGATGTCCAAGGTCCTTCATGGCTTCCAACATGAAACCTGCAGCATCCTATATGTGACGTAAAAACAATTCAATGTCACTTCTATCTATAGAATTTAATTCCTCAAGTAAAGTGCCTGACCACTTTACTATGGCCTTATAAATCCATGCACAAGCAATAGTGGATCGTAAAGCTACACCATTAGCTGTGTATAAGGATTTGAGTGTAGTCTCAATCTTGCGGTCAGCCAGCTATTTTAAAGCGCTGGACCCAGGGACAGGTAAAACCACCTTCTTAGACAACCTAGATACAGAAGCGTCTACTATGGGGGAGGGGGGGGGTCCACTTTTTCCTGTCCTCCTCAGAGAAAGGAAAGGCAATGAGAACCCTTTTTGGTATCTGGAACTTTTTCTCCGGGTCTTCCCAGGATTTTTCAAACAGTGCGTTTAATTCCTTAGACGCAGGGAATGTAAGGGAGGTTTTCTTATTGTCTGTAAAATAAGCCTCCTCTACCTGCTCAGGTACCTTATCAGTAATGTGTAAAATGTCCCTAATAGCCTCAATCATGAGATGCACCCCCTTAACAAGGGATGCCTCCCCCCCAGTATATCACCATCACCGTCCCCTGAATCAGAGTCGGTGTCAGCTTGCATTATCTGGGCAAGAGCACGCTTTTTAGGGTATATACCAGGGGCTTTTGAGGAGGCAATGGGGGCTGAATACGACTTAACCTCTACAGATTGTCTTAAAACCTGTGTTTCAGTCTCATTATGAGCCATCCTAGATTAAATCAGGGATATCATTCCCCAGATAGAAGCCACCCATGGGGGCTCGGATTCAGAAGCCTGGGACAGTATATTACATTCCTGAGTACATGGAATAGACTCTTTAGGAGAAGATACACACTCTGCAGCACAAGACAGAGTCCTTGGACGTAGTAATGCGAGATAGATCAACACACACACACAGGAAAATGTAGTTTCCTCACAGAGTACCTTCAGAGACACAGAGTATAAGGAGCCAGCCACACAGCGCCCCAGTAGGCAGTTATTATGATAAATGCCTGGAGCTGACTGAATAACCTAAATAGATTACACAGTGAAATATAATACTCCCCCCCCCCCCTTGTCTAATACACCCTGGTATAGCTGGAGTGAAGAGGGTAGCGCTCCCTGTCAGCGTCTCTGTAGTGTGATCTGCAGGGAGTTAATGGTGCTGGTGAGTGCTGTATCCGCTCTGAGGAAGAAGCCCCGCCCCCTGTAATGGCGCGTCTTTCCGCTGATTATACTGGCCTGAGGTAAATGCGGTTGCTAACAGCGGGATTAGCCCGTTAGCCCCTGTATACCAGTGTAGGGTCTGTGTGGTGGCTCAGGACGCCCCTCACAGCAACACACATTGTATCGCTGAGACCTCTGGAGCGCAGCTTTGCAGGGCTGCGCTCCAACCCTTATGCAGCCATTCTCGCCGGCGACCTGCTTACCGGGGCGCTGGCCTCATACTCACTACTCCATCTTCTGGCTCTGGTAGGCGGTGGTGGCCATGCTGCAGGAGTGAGCAGTCGCCGCGTGGGCTTGCGATCTTCACCCTCAGGAGCTCAGTGTCGGAGATAGGAGCCATTAACCTTTAGGGTTGGATCCTACTCCCCCCAAGTCCCACGAAGCAGGGAGGCTGTTGCCAGCAGCCTCCCTGTACCTAACTCTTTAAAAAAAACAATAAAGCTAGAAAAACTCCTAGGAGCTCCCCTAGCTGTGACCGGCTCCACCAGGCACATTTTCTAAACTGGGTCTGGTAGGAGAGGCATAGAGGGAGCAGCCAGCCCACACTATTAAACTCTTAAAGTGCCCATGGCTCCCAAGGGACCCGTCTATACCCCATGGTACAAGGACCCTAGCATCCTCTAGGACGTAAGAGAAAACAAAAACAGTTCAAGAGACACATGGATGAATTAAATGCATATCGGAAGTCTCAAAATGAAAAAAGGAATACACAAACAACCAGACCAACACAGAAATATGAACAAAAGAGAACACTCGTACAGATACAAAATCCCAAAGAAAAAATTCCATCCACAAACCTTTTCAGAAATACAAAGGAGGTGAAGACGTCCGTTGATAAATCAGAAACCAAAACAGATCGGTCAAAGAGAATACCAACCCAAACTAAACTGAACAGTAAATTAACTATAAATTAACACCTGTTTCAAGAATTGGATACAAAGTAACTAACTCTATGTGCCTTTGCATGAGACCATTTACTAGTATTTCTCGAATGGAACTGTAAATTAACATCTGTTTCAAGATTTGGATACAAAGTAACTGTGCATTTGCATGAAAGTTTCTTGGTTGCCTTTAATAGAATTGAAAAGTAACAACTGAATACAAAATACTAAGCTTAAGAGAGCTCTCTATAGAAGAAGGCGTAATCTATATGCTTAAGCATTATATATAAAGGGATTTTGACCTGTATATTAAGGTTGTTCTTTTTGGAACAAGTAAAGTATTGTATGTACAAATCATTAGATTATGCATAACTAGATGTTAAAAATACTCAGCAAATACAAGAGAAGCGTGGGATGGCATATAATGATTAACTTAAAAGCTACCAGTAACTCTGACCAACTGGAAAATTATAGGATTTTAAATACCTACCGGTAAATCCTTTTCTCGTAGTCCATAAGGGATATTGGGGACAGAATTAGTACGATGGAGTATAGACGGGGTCCAAAGGAGCCAGTGCACTTTAAATTTCTTCAACTAGGTGTGCTGGCTCCTATCCTCTGTGCCTCCTCCTACAGGTCAGTTATAGGTAAAACAGTGCCCGAAAGAGAATTACATACTTGAGAGAAGGAACATAACAACAATAAAGATGGTGAGAATTATACACCAACACACCAAAACATAACCAGGCCAGCAACATCTGGCAACAGTAACAGCAACAGCTGAAAAGGTAACACAGAACAGAGAACCTGCAGAAAGTAACCGCACTGAGGCGGGCGCGCAATATGCCTTATGGACTACGAGAAAAGGATTTACCGGTAGGTATTTAAAATCCTATTTTCTCTAGCATCCATAAGCGATATTGGGGACATAATTAGTATGATGGGGATGTCCCAAAGCTTCCAGAACGGGTTGGGAACGTGCGGAGCCTGCTGCAGCACAGCCTGTCCAAACTGGGTACCCTCTTTGGACAGGGTATCAAATTTGTAGAATTTAACAAAAGTGTTCTTCCCAGACCAGGTAGCCGCTCGGCATAGTTGTAAGGCCGAGACTCCTCGGGCAGCCGCCCAGGAAGAGCCTTCCGATCTTGTAGAGTGGGACTTCAGAGACTTAGGAACAGGTAAGGCTGTCGACACATAGGACTGTTGGATAGTAAGACTAATCCAACGATTAATGGACTGCTTTGAAGCAGGACAACCCTTTTTCTGCGCATCACAGAGCACGAACAAGGAATCCATCTTACTAACCCGAGCTGTGTGTTTGACAAAGATCTTCAAAGCGCGCACCACATCTAAAGACTCTGGAAGAGCTGAAGCGTCAGAACAAGACGGAACCACAATAGGTTGATTCAGATGGAATTCGGAAACAACCTTTGGCAGAAACTGCTGTCTAGTCCGGAGCTCCGCTCTGTCCTCGTAAAAGACCAAGTAGGGACTTTTACATGATAAGACCCCCAATTCGGAAACGCATCTAGCAGAAGCCAGGGCCAACAACATCACTGTCATCCACGTGAGGTACTTGTCTTCTACTGTCATCAAAAGCTCGAAACAGGAGGACTGTAGAAAATGCAAAACTACATCCAAAGCCCAGGGTGCCGTAGGGGCACAAAGGGAGGTTGTATGTGGAGCACCCCTTGTAAGAAGGGCTGAACTTCCGGCAACACAGCCAATTTCTTCTGAAATAAAATTGAAAGAGCTGAAATCTGGACCTTAATGGAACCCAGACGTAAGCCTTTATCCATACCAGCCTGCAGCAAACGTAAGAAACGTCCCAAGTGAAACTCTGCAGGCTGATACATGCGTTCCTCATAGCTAGCGACATATCTCCTTCAGATATGATGATGCAACAGGTTTTCTGGCTAGCACCATTGTGGTAATGACCTTTTTGGAAAACCCTTTGAGAGCTAGGATATTCCGCTCAACTTCCATGCCGTCAAACGAAGCCGCCGTAAGTCCGGGTAGACGAACGGTCCTTGCTGAAGAAGATCCTTTCTTAGCGGCAGAGGCCAAGGGTCTTCAATGGACATGTCCAGAAGAGTTGCGTACCACGCCCATCGGGAACAATCCGGTGCAATCAAGATTGCTTGGATTCTGTGATGTCTAATCCGTTGGAGCACCCTTGGGATCAACGGGATCGGAGGGAATAGGTAGACCAGCCGGTAAGGCCAAGGTGACCTCAGTGCATCCACTGCACTCGCCTGAGGGTCCCTGATTCGCGAGCAGTAGCAACTAAGCTTCTTGTTGAGGCAAGACGCCATTATGTCGATCTGCGGGTATCTCCATCTGTCGACAGTCTGTTGAAACATCTGAGGATGTAATCCCCACTCCCCCGGGTGGAGTGGGGATTCAGGAAGTCCGCTTCCCAGTTGTCCACTCCTGGAATGAAAATTGCAGACAGTGCTCTTGGATTTCTTTATGCCCAGAGAAGTATTTTTGACACTTCTCGCATGCAGGCCTTGCTTTTTGTCCCTCCGTGTCGATTGATGTATGCCACTGCAGTGGCGTTGTCCGACTGAACCTGGATCGCCCTATCCCTGAGCAGAGAGGAGGCCTGAAGTAGAGCATTGTATATCGCCCACAGTTCCAGAATGTTGATCAGGAGTAGGTCCTCTTGGGCAGACCACCTGCCCTGGAACTGGGCCCCCTGAGTGACAGCTCCCCATCCTTGTAGACTGGAATCCTTTGTGAGGAGGGTCTAATCCTGAATCCCGAAACGTCGACCTTCCAGCAGGTTGGAAGACTGCAACCACCACAGGAGCGAAATCCTGGCCTGGGGTGACAGCTGAATCATTCAGTGCATCTGGAGATGTGAACCAGACCACTTGTTCAGGATGTCCAATTGGAAAGGTCTGGCATGGAACCCGCCGAACTGTATCGCCTTGTACGAGGCCACCATTTTTCACAACAACTTTATGCAAAGATGAATGGAAACTCGAGCAAGATGGAGAACCATGCGAACCATCTCTAAAAGAGTTTTCACCTTGTCTTCTGGGAGAAACACTCTTTGAGCTACAGTATTATCAGTATCATACCCACAAACATGAGCCGTTGAGATGGTTCCAGTTGAGACTTCTGTAGATTGAGGATCCACCCGTGGTGAGACAGAAGTTGGATAGTGCGATCTATATGAAGCAATAGACGCTCCCCGGAACTTGCTTTTATGAGGAGATCCAGATAACGGACGATGTTGACCCCCTGGACTCTGAGCTGTAACATAATTTTCGCCATCACCTTCATGAACACCCTCGGAGCTGTAGACAGACCGAAGAGCAACGCCTGAAACAGGTAGTGATCGTTCAGTAGGGCAAATCGTAGATAGGACTGATGAGGAGGCTAAATCGGGATATGCAGGTAGGCGTCCTTGATATCAAGGGACACAAGGAATTCCTGTTGTTCCAGGCCCGTGATCACCGCGCTCAAAGATTCCATCTTGAATTTGAAAACCTTCAGGTAAGAATTCAAGGACTTCAGATTCAAAATGGGTCTCACAGCCCCGTCTGGTTTTGGCACTACAAACAGACTGGAGTAGTAACCTTGTCCTTGTTGTAGCAGGGGTACTGGAACAATGACCTGGGACTGGACCAACTTGTCGATGGCCAGTAGTAGCGCAACACGCATATTTTCCAAAGCCCGGCAAGCCTGATTTGAAAAATCATTGCGGAGGAGCACCGTCGAACTCCAGTTTGTAACCCTGAGAGATAAGGTCCCTTACCCAGGCATCTTGGCAGTAACCATCCCAGATGTGGCTGTAGTGAGATAATCGAGCTCCCACCGCGAGATTCCCTCGGGGTGGGTGGGCACTGTCATGCTGAAGTCTTAGCGGAAGCTGAACTGGTGCACTGGTCCTGAGAGCCGGCAATGGCTGGTTTCTTAGGCTTACAGTACCTCTGGAGCCTCTAGCTGCATTGGAGACCCCGGGCCCTAGATGGAAATCTGTAGGATTGAAAGGACTGAGTAGACGGTCCCGGGTAGGTACATCTAGCAGGCGGAGCCCCTGAAGGGAGAAACATGAATTTCCCAGCAGTAGCTTTGGAGATCCATACGTCCAGTTCACCTCCAAAGAGCCATTCACCTGTGAAGGGAAGAGATTACACATTAAATTTGGAGTCAGCGTCTGCAATTGATTGACGCAACCATATGGCTGTGTGTAGACACAGCCATGGCAGTGGTCCTAGCACTAATATTGCCAATCTCTTTAAGGGAGTCACAGAGGACTCTTGCCGTGTCCTGAATGAGTTTTAGGAAAGTTACAGTAGTAACCAAGGTCATATCCCCTGAAAGGCCCTCCTGAATCTGAGTAGCCCATGTATGAATGGCATCCGTCATCCAGCCAGCAATGACTGACCTTTGAACTACACCTGCAGCAGTGTAGATTGATTTTAGAGTAGTCTCTATTTTTCTATCCCCCGGGTCCTTTACCGTAAAAGAGCCCGGAGCAGGGAGCACCACCGTTTTAGAAAGGCGAGAGACTGAGACGTCTACTGCTGGAGATTCTTCTCAGGATTTCCTGCCTTCAGGGGCAAATGGGAAGGTATTTAAAAACCTTTTGGACACCTGATATTTTTTATCTGGATTTTTCCATACTAATTTAAATAATTCATCCAATTCTTTAGAATCAGGGAAGGTGACAGTTTGTCTTGTGGGAGGAAAAACGACTGCTGATTAGTAGCATCCTCCAGGGGGAGCTTTAACACATCCCATATAGCCAATATAAGGGGTTCAATACCCTGTGTAGGGGTGGAGACCCCGCTTATGGGGTCCACATCATCCCCATCATCCTGTATATCATCCGTATCTGATAGAAGTGCAGATAAAGCACATTTTTGTGCACCTGTAGTGGACAGGAGGGGATGTTTAGCAGCTAGATTTGCCACTGCTGGTTGCATTTCCTGAGTTTAATTGGCAGTAGCAGTGAGATGAGATGACAAATCAGACATAATAGTTTTGATAGTCCCAAGCCAGGAGGGCTCTGGACTCTCCCACACATTGGCCCTCATTCCAAGTTGTTCGCTCGCTAGCGGTTTTTAGCAGCCGTGCAAACGCTAAGCCGCCACCCTCTGGGAGTGTACCTTAGCTTAGCAGAAGTGCGAACGAAAGGATCGTTGCGCTGCTACTAAAAAAAATTGTGCAGTTTCAGAGTAGCTGCAGATCTACTCCTACCATGCGATGACTTCAGACTATTTAGTTCCTGTTTTGACGTCCCAAACACGCCCTGCGTTCGGCCAGCCACGCCTGCGTTTTTTAACACACTCCCCGAAAACGGCCAGTTACCACCCAGAAACATCCACTTCCTGTCAATCACTCAACGATCAGCAGTGCGATTGAAAAGTGTCGCTAAACCTTGTGTGAAACTGCATCGGCTTTTGTGACATTACGTCGTGCGTGCGCACTGCGCAACATTCGCATGCGCAGAAGTGCCGATTTTTTTGCCTGAACGCTGCGCTGCGAACAACGGCAGCTAGCGATCAACTCGGAATGAGGGCCATTGTTATCAGCATTTTGTGATGACTGACTACATTGCTCACATGATATTGAGCCAGATGAGCTAGAGGAAAATCTAGCATTACACACACTGCATAACATCTGTTTTACCATTGTGAAAAGAAAAACAGGTACAATATACATACAACAAAGCCTGAAACACAATACAAGCCTGCACTATTGCATGTGAGAGACACAGGAGGACACCAGCGCACCCAGTGACGCTGTCAGCGTTTTATACAAACATATAAACAGTGAGTCTGACTAATGAAAAATATCTCAGAGGGATGATATTTGTGTACCAAGTAGCGGCTCTCCCCCTCTACACCCTGTACCAGTGATCCAGCGTGTGAACGTTATGGAGGAGCTGTGTGAGGCCGCTACTGCTTATGCAGAGGAAGGCGCCAAAATGCTGCTGAGCCTGCTCTGATGTAACTCCGCCCCCCCGCTATGGCGCCAGAGCTACTGTGTAGTTTTTATACTGGCCAGGTCTCCTAAATGTTAGTAACCTCAAATAAATGCTTGGTACCATGTAAAAAGCAAGTCTCACGCAGGGGTCAAAGCGGGTCCCCCCAGGAGGGACCGTACGCCTCACCTGTGCTTTTGCCGCACAGTGAACACCTTCAGGCAGCATTAGGGGTGTGCGGCCTGCTGCCGCTGCGACAGCCAAGGCGCCATGCCCAGTTGAATAAACAGCCCTTCAGAACGGTGGTCCTGTAACGGGGAAGAGGCTCTGCACCTCAAGAGGCCGGGGACCGTCCCCCCCTAACTCCCACGGTGCAGGTATGCTGTTGCCCAAACTGCATACCGAAAGAAATAAAAGTTTAAATGAAATTGAAGAAAAACTCTGGAGCTTGCAGAGTGTGCATCCTCTCCTGAGGGCACTTTTTTCTAAACTGACCTGTAGGAGGAGGCATAGAGGGGAGGAACCAGCACACCCAGTTGAAGAAATTTAAAGTGCACTGGCTCCTTTGGACCCATCTATACCCCATCGTACTAATTCTGTCCCCAATATCCCTTATGGATGCTAGAGAAATTGAGAAAATATCCTATTCTTTTATTATTATTTTTTTATGGAATATAAACAAATAATAGGGAATAAAAAAAAAGAGTTCCTTTTTAATCAATATTTGCAAGCGCTTCCTCCCCCCCCCCCCCCCCCCCGTGTTTTCTTGTAAAAGGGTTGAGTATTCCCTTCATAATAGAAAGCAGCAGGCAAATAACAATTATTATTATTTTTAATTGGCGCCAGGGACAATTTGTCTATGTATTTTATATGAGTTTATATTTCAGTATTTTTTATTTTGTGGAGTATAGTTTGCTGTATCTAATACTAAATCTAGAAATTCTATCTTATCTTTTTGAAAATTGTTAGTAAATTGCAAATTGTTTTTATTCTGATTCAAATATTGTATGAACTCCAGAAAAATTTAATTACAGGTTGAGTATCCCATATCCAAATATTCCGAAATATGGAATATTCCGATATACGGAATTTTTTGAGTGAGACTGAGATAGTGAAACCTTTGTTTTCTGATGGCTCAGTGTACACAAACTTTGTTTAATAAAAAAAATATTAAAAATATTGTATTAAATGACCTTCAGGTTGTGTGTATAAGGTGTATATGAAACATAAATAAATTGTGTGTATATACAGTACACAAACTTTGTTTAATGCACAAAGTTATTAAAACTATTGGCTAGAATTACCTTCAGGCTGTGTGTGTATAAGGTGTATATGAATCATAAATGCATTCTGTGCTTAGACTTAGGTCCCATCTTAGGACATTTCATTATGGTATGCAATTACTCCAAAATACGGAAAAATCCGATATCCAAAATACTTCTGGTTCCAAGCATTTTGGATATGGGACACTCAACCTGTACTTCCATTCTATATAACTAGAACATTGTCAATAAATCTTTTATAAAGATTTATATTTTCACTATATGGATGTTCATTGAAACTGTACTTATTTTCCAAATTCCCAATGTACAAATTTGCCAAACTTAGCACAGAGGGGGTCCCCATAGCAGTCCGGCACCTTTGATTCCAATATGTTCATTGAAATTCTAAATTATTATTTTTTTAATATAAAACACATACATTCCAAAAGAAATTCTATTTGAGCACTATTAAAACTCAGGTCCTCCTCCAAAAATGTTCCTACCGCAAGGATCCCTTATTCGGGATCCGGTCTGAAGATCGACAGTGTCTAGGTCGACAATGTTTAGGTCGACCACTATAGGTCGACAGTCACTAGGTCGACATGGATGGAAGGTCGACAGGGTTTCTAGGTCGACATGTGCTAGGTCGACAGGTCTAAAGGTCGACATGAGTTTTTCACATTTTTTTTCTTTTTTTGAATTTTTTCATACTTAACGATCCACGTGGACTACGATTGGAACGGTAAAGTGTGCCGAGCGAAGCGAAGGCACCATGCCCGAAGCATGGCGAGCGAAGCGAGCCATGCGAGGGGACGCGGTGCACTAATTTGGGATCCCGGTCACTCTACGAAGAAAACGACACACAAAAAAAATATCCTCATGTCGACCTTTAGACCTGTCGACCTAGAAACCCTGTCGACCTTCCATCCATGTTGACCTAGTGACTGTCGACCTATAGTGGTCGACCTAGACACTGTCGATTTGATGAACCACACCCCCCTTATTCATGGGGGATACAGGTATAAAGTGACTTTGCACCAATAGTACCCCAACAATATCCTTCTTGCCATTGAAATTCACTTATCATCTTTAAAATATCAGTGGAATATTTAATATATGATTTTAAACTAAATACATTTTATTTTTTTTTTATAAAAATGTTCAGATCTTTGAACTGGCCGACCCAATCCCTGAAATTATGGGCCGGCTTGGGGGATCAATATGGATTTTATGTAGTTTGGGTAGATGGAATATAGCCATTCTTGGTGTAGTTCTCATCAAATATTCATATTAATTTTTGTCAACGGCACCTGTTCATAAACCTTTTAACACATCAGACAAAATACGGTATGTTTCTATTAAATATTTATCCTTATCTAACACTATGATCCCTTCCCCTTGTCAGCATTTTTTATAATGATATTACGATTGGTTTCAAGTTGTTTAATTGCCTCTCTCTGCTTCACTAAGGTTGTCCTTCCTCTTAATATCATTCTGACATATTTTGTCAAAATGCAATAGGATGCAAAAGCAGATCCTGTTGAATAAAATGATATGCAGAATGGCTATTTTCTGTGTGTAACTGCGGCTGTATCTATACTTCGAAATGTCACGTTAGTGTTTTCCAGGAATACACTCTAGTATGGGATTTTGTATGCAAAAACAGTTGCAGTAAAAACAGAAAATAGGCATGCTGCATACCAATTTAATCAGTAGAAGCTGCTTGTGCATCCTATTTCATTACATTGCAACTATGTTTGTGAGGAAAAAAAGCAAAAGGAGACCCTCGGCGCTAAGGAGTCACATGGCACTTAACGCGTTATGTGTAATGCGACTTATAGTGCACGGAGCAAAGATGTAAAAGGACACATCTGTAGTTGTATAAGCCACTTGGTGGGAATGAGTTACATTTTATTCCTGGACCAAGGCTGGAATTTCATTGGTGAACGGAATAATGGATGGGATTGCTCGACGAGACTGTCTGTATAGTGGGTGGGTGCCTCTGTAGGCTGCAATGGTATTCCTGTGTTCTGTGACAGTTCTGGACTTCATGAGTATGTTGTTGCCAAGGGCAAAAAAAATATCTAATAATAATAATATAGCAAAGGGAAAGATGGATAGTAGAAAATAGATTGGATATTACTGACATATGTTGTTGGGCTGGTTCATTTGGTGTCTTGGCTTAGTGTTGATAGTGTGCCTGACAATAAATTGTACTGTTACTATGGGCAATATTTACCTGGATTGTAGATACTGTTTGATCAAGAATGATTTAAGACACATTTTTAATTTATTGTCGATTACTGTCCTAATGTGCTTTTTGTGAAGCATTGTCAGATGTGTGTGTATGTCGTAAATGCGATCCAGCATATGGGGGTGTTCATTATGATGTTGGGACTGTGGGTGCTTAATGCATGTAGGGATTGAGCCTTATGGGGGATAGAAAATAAGATTTTACTTACCGATAAATCTATTTCTCGGAGTCCGTAGTGGATGCTGGGGTTCCTGAAAGGACCATGGGGAATAGCGGCTCCGCAGGAGACAGGGCACAAAAAGTAAAGCTTTTCCAGATCAGGTGGTGTGCACTGGCTCCTCCCCCTATGACCCTCCTCCAGACTCCAGTTAGGTACTGTGCCCGGACGAGCGTACACAATAAGGGAGGATTTTGAATCCCGGGTAAGACTCATACCAGCCACACCAATCACACCGTACAACTTGTGATCTAAACCCAGTTAACAGTATGATAACAGCGGAGCCTCTGAAAGATGGCTTCCTTCAACAATAACCCGAATTAGTTAACAATAACTATGTACAATTATTGCAGATAATCCGCACTTGGGATGGGCGCCCAGCATCCACTACGGACTCCGAGAAATAGATTTATCGGTAAGTAAAATCTTATTTTCTCTATCGTCCTAGTGGATGCTGGGGTTCCTGAAAGGACCATGGGGATTATACCAAAGCTCCCAAACGGGCGGGAGAGTGCGGATGACTCTGCAGCACCGAATGAGAGAACTCCAGGTCCTCCTTAGCCAGAGTATCAAATTTGTAAAATTTTACAAACGTGTTCTCCCCTGACCACGTAGCTGCTCGGCAAAGTTGTAATGCCGAGACCCCTCGGGCAGCCGCCCAAGATGAGCCCACCTTCCTTGTGGAGTGGGCCTTTACAGATTTAGGCTGTGGCAGGCCTGCCACAGAATGTGCAAGTTGGATTGTGCTACAGATCCAACGAGCAATCGTCTGCTTAGACGCAGGAGCACCCATCTTGTTGGGTGCATACAATATAAACAACGAGTCAGATTTTCTGACTCCAGCTGTCCTTGCAATATATATTTTTAATGCTCTGACAACGTCCAGTAACTTGGAGTCCTCCAAGTCACTTGTAGCCGCAGGCACTACAATAGGCTGGTTCAGATGAAATGCTGACACCACCTTAGGGAGAAAATGCGGACGAGTCCGCAGTTCTGCCCTGTCCGAATGGAAAATCAGATATGGGCTTTTGTAAGATAAAGCTGCCAGTTCTGACACTCTCCTGGCCGAAGCCAGGGCTAGAAGCATGGTCACTTTCCATGTGAGATATTTCAAATCCACCTTCTTTAGTGGTTCAAACCAATGAGATTTTAGAAAGTCCAAAACCACATTGAGATCCCACGGTGCCACTGGAGGCACCACAGGAGGCTGTATATGTAGCACTCCCTTAACAAAGGTCTGGACTTCAGGGACTGAAGCCAATTCTTTTTGAAAGAAAATCGACAGGGCCGAAATTTGAACCTTAATAGATCCCAATTTGAGACCCATAGACAATCCTGATTGCAGGAAATGTAGGAATCGACCCAGTTGAAATTCCTCCGTCGGAGCACTCCGATCTTCGCACCACGCAACATATTTTCGCCAAATTCGGTGATAATGTTGCACGGTTACTTCCTTCCTTGCTTTAATCAAAGTAGGAATGACTTCTTCCGGCATGCCTTTTTCCTTTAGGATCCGGCGTTCAACCGCCATGCCGTCAAACGCAGCCGCGGTAAGTCTTGAAACAGACAGGGACCCTGCTGAAGCAAGTCCCTCCTTAGAGGTAGAGGCCACGGATCTTCCGTGATCATCTCTTGAAGTTCCGGGTACCAAGTCCTTCTTGGCCAATCCGGAACCACTAGTATCGTCCTTACGCCTCTTTGCCGTATAATTCTCAATACTTTTGGTATGAGAGGCAGAGGAGGAAACACATACACCGACTGGTACACCCAAGGCGTTACCAGCGCGTCCACAGCTATTGCCTGCGGATCTCTTGACCTGGCGCAATACCTGTCCAGTTTTTTGTTGAGGCGAGACGCCATCATGTCCACCATTGGTCTTTCCCAACGGGTTACCAGCAAGTGGAAGACTTCTGGATGAAGTCCCCACTCTCCCGGGTGAAGATCGTGTCTGCTGAGGAAGTCTGCTTCCCAGTTGTCCACTCCCGGGATGAACACTGCTGACAGTGCTATCACATGATTCTCTGCCCAGCGAAGAATCCTTGCAGCTTCTGCCATTGCACTCCTGCTTCTTGTGCCGCCCTGTCTGTTCACATGGGCGACTGCCGTGATGTTGTCCGACTGGATCAACACCGGTTTTCCCTGAAGCAGAGGTTCTGCCTGGCTTAGAGCATTGTATATTGCTCTTAGTTCCAGAATGTTTATGTGAAGAGACGTTTCCAGGCTCGTCCATACTCCCTGGAAGTTTCTTCCTTGTGTGACTGCTCCCCAGCCTCTCAGGCTGGCGTCCGTGGTCACCAGGATCCAATCCTGTATGCCGAATCTGCGGCCCTCCAATAGATGAGCACTCTGCAACCACCACAGAAGAGACACCCTTGTCCTTGGAGACAGGGTTATCCGCAGGTGCATCTGAAGATGCGACCCTGACCATTTGTCCAACAGATCCCTTTGGAAAATTCTTGCGTGGAATCTGCCGAATGGAATTGCTTCGTAAGAAGCCACCATTTTTCCCAGGACTCTTGTGCATTGATGTACAGACACCTTTCCTGGTTTTAGGAGGTTCCTGACAAGCTCGGATAACTCCTTGGCTTTTTCCTCCGGGAGAAAAACCTTTTTCTGAACCGTGTCCAGAATCATCCCTAGGAACAGCAGACGAGTTGTCGGCATTAACTGGGATTTTGGAATATTCAGAATCCACCCGTGCTGTTTTAGCACTTCTTGCGACAGTGCTAATCCCATCTCTAGCTGTTCTCTGGACCTTGCCCTTATTAGGAGATCGTCCAAGTATGGGATAATTAATATGCCTTTTCTTCGAAGAAGAATCATCATCTCGGCCATTACCTTTGTAAAGACCCGAGGTGCCGTGGACAATCCGAACGGCAGCGTCTGAAACTGATAGTGACAGTTTTGTACAACGAACCTGAGGTACCCCTGGTGTGAGGGGTAAATTGGAACGTGGAGATACGCATCCTTGATGTCCAAGGATACCATAAAGTCCCCCTCTTCCAGGTTCGCTATCACTGCTCTGAGTGACTCCATCTTGAACTTGAACTTCTTTATGTACAGGTTCAAGGACTTCAGATTTAGAATAGGCCTTACCGAGCCATCCGGCTTCGGTACCACAAAAAGAGTGGAATAATACCCCTTCCCTTGTTGTAGAAGAGGTACCTTGACTATCACCTGCTGAGAGTACAGCTTGTGAATGGCTTCCAAAACCGTCTCCCTTTCGGAGGGGGACGTTGGTAAAGCAGACTTCAGGAAACGGCGAGGTGGATCTGTCTCTAATTCCAACCTGTACCCCTGAGATATTATCTGCAGGATCCAGGGATCTACCTGCGAGTGAGCCCACTGCGCGCTGTAATTTTTGAGACAACCACCCACCGTCCCCGAGTCCGCTTGAGAAGCCCCAGCGTCATGCTGAGGCTTTTGTAGAAGCCGGGGAAGGCTTCTGTTCCTGGGAAGGAGCTGCCTGTTGCTGTCTCTTCCCTCGACCTCTGCCTCGTGGCAGATATGAATAGCCCTTTGCTCTCTTATTTTTAAAGGAACGAAAGGGCTGCGGTTGAAAAGTCGGTGCCTTTTTCTGTTGGGGAGTGACTTGAGGTAGAAAGGTGGATTTCCCGGCTGTAGCCGTGGCCACCAAATCTGATAGACCGACTCCAAATAACTCCTCCCCTTTATACGGCAAAACTTACATATGTCGTTTTGAATCCGCATCGCCTGTCCACTGTCGCGTCCATAAAGCTCTTCTGGCCGAAATGGACATAGCACTTACCCGTGATGCCAGTGTGCAGATATCCCTCTGTGCATCACGCATATAAAGAAATGCATCCTTTATTTGTTCTAACGACAGTAAAATATTGTCCCTGTCCAGGGTATCAATATTTTCAATCAGGGACTCTGACCAAACTACCCCAGCACTGCACATCCAGGCAGTCGCTATAGCTGGTCGTAGTATAACACCTGCATGTGTGTATATACTTTTTTGGATATTTTCCATCCTCCTATCTGATGGATCTTTAAGTGCGGCCGTCTCAGGAGAGGGTAACGCCACTTGTTTAGATAAGCGTGTTAGCGCCTTGTCCACCCTAGGAGGTGTTTCCCAGCGCTCCCTAACCTCTGGCGGGAAAGGGTATAATGCCAATAATTTCTTTGAAATTATCAGCTTTTTATCAGGGGCAACCCACGCTTCATTACACACGTCATTTAATTCTTCTGATTCAGGAAAAACTATAGGTAGTTTTTTCACACCCCACATAATACCCTGTTTAGTGGTACCTGTAGTATCAGCTAAATGTAACGCCTCCTTCATTGCCAAAATCATATAACGTGTGGCCCTACTGGAAAATACGGTTGATTCGTCACCGTCACCACTGGAGTCAGTGCCTGTGTCTGGGTCTGTGTCGACCGACTGAGGCAAAGGGCGTTTCACAGCCCCTGACGGTGTTTGAGTCGCCTGGACAGGCACTAATTGATTGTCCGGCCGTCTCATGTCGTCAAACGACTGCTTTAGCGTGTTGACACTATCCCGTAGTTCCATAAATAAAGGCATCCATTCTGGTGTCGACTCCCTAGGGGGTGACATCCTCATATTTGGCAATTGCTCCGCCTCCACACCAATATCGTCCTCATACATGTCGACACACACGTACCGACACACAGCAGACACACAGGGAATGCTCCTAACGAAGACAGGACCCACTAGCCCTTTGGGGAGACAGAGGGAGAGTTTGCCAGCACACACCAAAAGCGCTATATATAACAGGGATAGCCTTATAATAAGTGCTCCCTTATAGCTGCTTTATATATATCAAAATATCGCCATAAATTTGCCCCCCCTCTCTGTTTTACCCTGTTTCTGTAGTGCAGTGCAGGGGAGAGACCTGGGAGCCGTCCTGACCAGCGGAGCTGTGAGAGGAAATGGCGCCGTGTGCTGAGGAGATAGGCCCCGCCCCTTTTCCGGCGGGCTCGTCTCCCGCTATTTAGTGAATCCAGGCAGGGGTTAAATATCTCCATATAGCCTCTGGGGGCTATATGTGAGGTATTTTTAGCCTTTATATAGGTTACATTTGCCTCCCAGGGCGCCCCCCCCCAGCGCCCTGCACCCTCAGTGACTGCGTGTGAAGTGTGCTGAGAGGAAAATGGCGCACAGCTGCAGTGCTGTGCGCTACCTTTAGAAGACTGCAGGAGTCTTCAGCCGCCGATTCTGGACCTCTTCTGACTTCAGCATCTGCAAGGGGGCCGGCGGCGCGGCTCCGGTGACCATCCAGGCTGTACCTGTGATCGTCCCTCTGGAGCTGATGTCCAGTAGCCAAGAAGCCAATCCATCCTGCACGCAGGTGAGTTCACTTCTTCTCCCCTCAGTCCCTCGTTGCAGTGATCCTGTTGCCAGCAGGACTCACTGTAAAATAAAAAACCTAAGCTAAACTTTTTCTAAGCAGCTCTTTAGGAGAGCCACCTAGATTGCACCCTTCTCGGCCGGGCACAAAAATCTAACTGGAGTCTGGAGGAGGGTCATAGGGGGAGGAGCCAGTGCACACCACCTGATCTGGAAAAGCTTTACTTTTTGTGCCCTGTCTCCTGCGGAGCCGCTATTCCCCATGGTCCTTTCAGGAACCCCAGCATCCACTAGGACGATAGAGAAATGGGGTGGTTTGGTTTATTAATTTACAGATGATGGATCTGATCTCATTATCAATGTTAAGAGCCCTGGGGATGAGGGTGTCTAGCTTGTACATACATCTGAGCTTTTCTTTGTTGATGTGTTTGATGTAGTCACCACCTCGCCAAAATTGTTTCATTTCTGATACACATAAATTTGAGTGGTGTTTTTTAAAATGTTGCAGTGATCCTTTGACCCCATCTTGAAGTTGGGTATGTCTTCTTCTAGTGTTATTTTGAGTGGCCATATGGTTCTACCTAGTAATTATTTTGAGTGGGTTTAGTGCAAAAACAAAAGCCATACAAAGGGCATCCTGTACCTCCTGGAATGTCCCTGACCCAAACAACATGTAGGTAGAACCATACGACCACTCACAATAAGACTAACCCACTCTCCCCCCACCCACCCCCCACCCACTAAGTTGCTTACACAACTACATCCAAAAATGGTTGAAACGCGTTGAGAAACTTATCACCTGAACTGACATTTTGCCCAAAACACAGCACAATACTGCAAGAACAGCAGGAAGCTGCACCACCAGCCATGCTGCCATATCACTGGCCCCGACACACCACGTGACAGCCGATACCTGGAAGAGGGTGTGCACACTAGACACCGGGCATACAGCCAACAACAGGACCCTGCAGCCGGCTACAGACCCTAGACCTGGCAGCAACATCATCAAAACTGGAGCCAGAACAGGTTTGAAAGGGAGAATAGCGAGGGAGGATGGGATCGACACCCCACGTGAGTACCACAACTGGTCAATCGTGGCAGTGACTTGCAAGACTACTTCCTGTAATCCCACACCTGTCTCTAGGCTACCCTAGTCCTCAATAACATCAAGGCACTGGTAAGGGTACGGGATGCCGCCCCTGCCACACCTCTCTAACCTAGGATACATTTATATGCACATCTCTGAATAGCCAAAAGGGCTATTCAGAGATGGATGCAGATCTTGCTTCCAACCAAGATCTGCGTCCATCTACTCACATGTTGGGGGCCGCCCAGCACAGGGCAGTCCAGCATGTGTGTTAAGCCGCCCCGCGATGCATTTGCAATTTAATTGCGAACATATCGATTAGAGTATGACCTCTGGCTACACTGGCAGGCGGTACGGCACTATCTTCTGACTTGCAGCGGATGCCTGTGACACCAGGTCATCTCCTCCTTTATTTAAAGTAATACAGGTTGAGTATCCCATATCCAAATATCCCGAAATACGGAATATTCCTAAATACGGACTTTTTTGAGTGAGAGTGAGATAGTGAAACATTTGTTTTGTGATGGCTCGATGTACGCAAACTTTGTTTAATACACAAAGTTATTAAAAATATTGTATTAAATGACCTTCAGGCTGTGTGTATAAGGTGTATATGAAACATAAAAGAATTGTGTGAATGTACACACACTTTGTTTAATGCACAAAGTTATAAAAAAATATTGGCTAAAATTGCCTTCAGGTTGTGTGTATAAGGTGTATATGTAACATAAATACATTCAGTGCATTATGGTATGCAATTATTCCAAAATACGGAAAAATCCGATATCCAAAATACATCTGGTCCCAAGCATTTTGGATAAGGGATACTCAACCTGTAATACAATAGTAGAACCTAATATGATCATTCACAAAAAGGCGGCATCCATAGTGCTACAAGGAAATGGCGCCGTTATGCTTAAGATGTTGGCCATCTTCTAGGAATTTTATGATTACAATGTGTTTTTATATGTATTAATATGATTGATTATTTAATATTTGGTTACCACTGGCTTAAAGAATTTATTGATATGGTTTTTGTATGATAAAATATGGCAGATTAATTAACCAATCAAAATGTGTTAGATGGTTTATATTACTTATGCATGTACTGTAGCTCCACCCCAACCAAGTCCCGCTGTGACTAAATGCTTTGGGCATGTTTAAGGAATGGCACATGAGCAGTATCGGCCATATCTTCGATGTGGGGAGTAAGCCACAATAAACGTGCACTGATCACTTTTTAAAGATATACACTGTTTAATCTACTTTTTGTGTCAATTACTAAACTTGTTGAAGAGGTACTTTTACCATTGTATGTCCCTTTTTTGTACAATTTTACAGATGCTAATCAGGCGAACCTGTTTAAAGAGCTGCACTACTTATGTCAGATTATTACTGCAGCAAGGAACGATTTAGCGACTACGTATATTGGGGGTCATCCCGACCTGTTCGCACGCAGCGGTTTTTCGCTGCGGTGCGAACGGGTCGGAACTGCGCATGTCGTCATTGCAATGGCGTCATTGCTCAGCGGCTACAACAAAGAAGAAAGTGATCGTTAGCGCGATCGCAAGAAGATTGGCAGCGGTGAGGCGTTCGGGGCATCTACTCAGCGTTTTCCGGCCGTGGAGATTCAAACGCAGTCGTGTCCAGGCGTTTGGAGGGCGCAAGTGATCGCAGCCCTGCTATGCTAAAATACACTGCCCCATAGGATGCGTCAAGTTGATCGCACGAGCAGCAAAAAGTTGCTACGTGCGATCAACTCGGAATGACCACCCTTGCGCTGGACATTTATGTGAATATATATATTTATGGGTTGGGGTCGAAATGCCTGTGGTTGAGATGCCGGTGTCAGAATACCGACAGCAGCATCCCAAAGGTGAGAATCCCGACAGAGACAATGTAAGTATACTTACCTTCCCCCAATGCCCCCTAGCCCGCCGTTCCAGCAGCCTAAACCTAAATCTAGCCTAAATCCTGGTGCCGACATTCCAAGCAGTGTCGGGGATTCCAGCGTCGTATTTCGACCGATGTTTGCTGAATGCTGAAAGTAGGACATAACTCCTTAGCAAGTGCTAAGGGGGTTATGTATCATTGATAAATGGGGCCCTACATATATAATACATAAAACATCTTATTATTACCCCAAAAAATATTTTCAAAATTATATTTCCCAGTATTTTACATATTTTTTCAATGTATCTATTTATATTAAAATCCCTACAGAGGAGAAAAAAAATTCCTCTTTGCGGTGGAGTACTCTCAACTAAACATCTACTTTAAGAGGTTCATATATTTCAGTTGTCAACTGATCAAAAAAGAAAAATAGGACAAAAATATGAGGAGCCTTTTACAGTATATACCAAAAATAGTTAACTACGTCAAAAAGACCCGTAGAGCACTTTGTGCATTTAATCCCATAGGGAAGATCATTTCAAGTTTGTAAATCCACTGTGCTTCCAATATCTGCAGGAAACGTCCATGATTACCACCCCTCACAAATGGTGGAACCCATTAAATGGGGCAGATTTAATTTTGTCAACAAAAATTTTGACTAAATGTATTCGCTGACTACAGTTTATTTCATGACTAAGGTTACACTAAATTAGACTAAAATGAAAACTGATATCCACTGACTTAAACTTAACTAGAACAAAGCAAAAAAAAAGTGTTTAAGACTAAAACTAAATTTAAAATCCTTGTCAAAGGCCACTGGAAGTAGAGTTTTTCATTAAAATTATATGTTGTAGATATTTGCAGAAAATAAATAAGGAAATAGGATTGTGTTTTGCACTTGTTTGTTCTAACAAGCTTAAGATATATGATATATGGGAGCACTATGGTAAGTCAGGCTCAGCATGTAACACATTCATCCTACTGAGCCCAGATTAATAATGATATACGGGAGCACTATGGTAACTCAGCCTACTAAGTCTAGTTTACTAAACACATTGGGGGTAATTCAGACTGCATTGCTGCAGTGGAGTGTGCACGCGCAGTGTAGACGTTTCATGAAAGAGATGGCGTACCCGTGAGTGACTTCCCTCACCCAGGCGACTGAAGTGGTCTGTAACCATACCTGGGCGAACCGCAGAAGTCGGCCTCCCACCCTGGGGTCCAACAGGGGGAGGTCCGCCCCGTCATGCAGCAGGCTTGTCTGGTTTGGAAGTAGGCTGATGGGCAACCCAGGAACGTTTAGGTTTGGGCTTAGAGGTTATGGAAGTGCAAGCCTGTTTTGGGTACGCCTGACCCTTTGCTTTACTTGGAGGTCGAAAGGAACGAAAAGAGGTACTTTTAGCCTTCGGAGCCAAAGGATTAGTATTCGTCAGACATGCCGTTTTAGCAGACGCTAAGTCAGCAACAATCATGTTCAGATGTTCCCCAAAAAGGATGTTTCCCTTAACAGGGATCACCTCCAATGTCATTTTCGAGTCCAGATCCACAGACCAGTACCGCAACCACAACATCAGACGAGCCAGAACGGCCGTAGTAGACACTTTAGCTGCCAGCACACCGGCATCAGAGGCCGCCTCCTGAATGTAATGAGAGGCTGTGGTAATATATGAAAGACACTGTCTGGCATTATCAGAAAAATTAGGAGGTAGCTCCGCTTCAACTTTATGAACCCAGGCTTCAATAGCTTTTTTGCAGCCCAAGAAGCTGCTATAGTAGGTCTATGCACAGCAGCCGCAAGAGTGTAAATAGACTTCAAGCAACCCTCCACACGCTTATCCGTCGGTTCGTTCAGAGAGGTGACGGTAGTGACAGGCAGAGTAGAAGACAACACCAGACGTGCAACATATGAGTCCACCGGCAGCGGTGTTTCCCAATTTTTATTTAACTCTGCAGCGAGGGGATAACGAGCTGGCATCTTTTTAGACAGGGAGAATTTCTTTCCTGGAGACTCCCAGTATTCCTGACGTATGTCAAATAAATGGTCAGAATGTGGCAAAACTAATTTAGTAACCTTCTGACGTTTCTTAGACGTATCTGGAGGTTCAATTTCATCATTGATCTGAAGAATCAGTTTGATAGCTTCCAAGAGGTCAGGAACATCCACCTGTGTTGTAGACTCCCCATCAGAAGCATCTGCATCAGTGTCTGATGGGTCAGTATATACGCCATCTTCCTCGGATGAAGTACAGTATCCGAAACATGAGTGGACTGTGAGGAAGAAATGGCCAGCTTAGATGACCCTTTGATCCTAGGGGAGCTAGAGTCAGGCTTTTGTTTAACCAAGGACTGATTTAACTGCTGTAACTGAGTCGACAGAGAATCCACCCATGGTGGATTTACAAAAGGGACAATATGTGATTGTACAGGCACAGGAGGTCCCACAGGGACGAGAACGACAAGACAGCTCTCCTAAATATGATACTCTTCTAGCTGATGCCATAGTCAATAGAAAAAGAACTTTAGCTGTCAACCATTTAAGATCCACTTTATTAAGTGGTTCAAATGGAGCAACTTGAAGGGCTTTCAGGACTAAATTTAAGTCCCAAGGCACTGTAGGAGGAACAAAGGGAGGTTGAATGCGCAGCATTCCCTGGAAGAAAGTATGCACATCCTGTAAATTGGCAACTTTCTTTTGGAACCTTACAGTCAATGCTACTTGTACTCTCAAAGAAGCCACCTTCAGACCTTTGTCCATTCCCGCCTGAAGGAAATCTAAGACCCTAAAAATTTGGAAAGATTTCAGGTCCATATTTCTTTCACTGCAACACTGAATATAGGCCTGCCATATTCGGTGATAAATGCGAGCTGAGGATGGTTTCCTTGCTCTAAGCATTGTTTGAGCTACCTGTTGTGAGAATCCTCTTGACTTCAGGATAGAGGTTTCAAGAGCCACGCCGTCAACGATAGTCAATCCAGATGCCTGTGGTAACAAGGACCCTGCATTAGTAGATCTGGACTTTGAGGGAGTAGAAGTGGAGCATCCATCGACATTCTCTGCAGATCTGTGTACCAATGCCTTCTGGGCCAAGCCGGAGCTATTAGGATCACGGCAACCTTTGCTTCTTTTATCTTCCTCTCCACCCTGGGTAGCAGGATGATCGGAGAAAACAGATATGCCAGATGAAAATCCCATTTCACTGACAGGGCGTCCACAAAGATCGCTCCGAGATCCTTTGTTCTTGACCCGTACACGGGTACTTTGTTGTTCAGACGGGACGCCGTGAGATCTATCTCTGGCAACCCCCATTTGTCTACTACGTGTCGACTTAGAAAGTCTGCTTCCCAGTTTAGGACTCCCAGAATGAATACTGCGGACAATGCTGGAAGATGGAGTTCTGCCCATTTTAGTATGTGACTTACCTCCTTCATTGCTGTTTGACTGCGCGTTCCTCCCTGATGGTTGAGGTACGCTACCGCCGTTACATTGTCCGAGCGGATCTGGACTGGTCTTCCTTGAAGATTGTCCTTTGCCTGAATCAGTGCCATGTATATGGCCCGAAGTTCTAACAGGTTTATTGGCAGGCAACCTTCTTCTGTGGTCCATTGTCCCTGGAACCATAATCTTCCGGACACTGCTCCCCAGCCTGAAGACTGGCATCTGTTGTCAGGATCTCCCAATCTGATATCCAAAAGGGTCTCACTTTGTTTAGATGGGATATTTGTAGCCACCAGGCTAATGACTTTCTTACCTTGTGTGAAAGTACCATAGTCTGTTTCTTTATTGTCTGATGTATTCCATTACATCTGGCCAGAATCAGACGCTGCAGAAGTCTTGAGTGGAATTGTGCATATACCACCATGTCGAATGTTGACACCATCAAACCCATCAGTCGCATCGCTGCGTGGATTGATATTGTTTGACTGTGTAACAACTCCTGAGTCCTTGACTGTACCTTGGCTATCTTGTCCTGAGGTAAGAATATTTTCTGCAGACTTAAATCCAGTACAGCCCCCAAGTGAGTCATCCGTTGTGACGGAATTAGAGACGAATTTGCCCAATTTATGAGTCATCCGTACCTCTGCAGACATGTTATTGTCTGATGGAGATGGTCCAGGAGCATTTCCTGTGATTGTGCTAGAATTAACAGGTAGTCGATGTATGGAAAAAATAAGATTTTACTCACCGGTAAATCTATTTCTCGTAGTCCGTAGTGGATGCTGGGAACTCCGAGAGGACCATGGGGAATAGCGGCTCCGCAGGAGACTGGGCACAACTAAAGAAAGCTTTTAGGTCACCTGGTGTGCACTGGCTCCTCCCACTATGACCCTCCTCCAAGCCTCAGTTAGGACACTGTGCCCGGACGAGCTGACATAATAAGGAAGGATTTTGAATCCCGGGTAAGACTCCTACCAGCCACACCAATCACACCGTATAACTCGTGATACTATACCCAGTTTAACAGTATGAAAACAACTGAGCCTCTCAACAGATGGCTCAACAATAACCCTTTAGTTAACAATAACTATGTACAAGTATTGCAGACAATCCGCACTTGGGATGGGCGCCCAGCATCCACTACGGACTACGAGAAATAGATTTACCGGTGAGTAAAATCTTATTTTCTCTGACGTCCTAGTGGATGCTGGGAACTCCGTAAGGACCATGGGGATTATACCAAAGCTCCCAAACGGGTGGGAGAGTGCGGATGACTCTGCAGCACCGAATGAGAGAACTCAAGGTCCTCCTCAGCCAGGGTATCAAATTTGTAGAATTTTGCAAACGTGTTTGCCCCTGACCAAGTAGCAGCTCGGCAAAGTTGTAAAGCCGAGACCCCTCGGGCAGCCGCCCAAGATGAGCCCACCTTCCTTGTGGAATGGGCTTTTACTGATTTAGGATGCGGCAGTCCAGCCGCAGAATGCGCCAGCTGAATTGTGCTACAAATCCAGTGAGCAATAGTCTGCTTAGAAGCAGGAGCACCCAGTTTGTTGGGTGCATACAGGATAAATAGCGAGTCAGTTTTCCTGACTCTAGCCGTCCTGGAAACATAAATTTTCAAGGCCCTGACTACGTCCAGTAACTTGGAATCCTCCAAGTCCCTAGTTGCCGCAGGCACCACAATAGGTTGGTTCAAGTGAAAAGCTGATACCACCTTAGGGAGAAACTGAGGACGAGTGCTCAATTTCGCCCTATCCATATGGAAAATCAGATAAGGGCTTTTACATGACAAAGCTGCCAATTCTGACACACGCCTGGCTGAAGCCAAGGCCAATAACATGACCACTTTCCACGTGAAATATTTTAGATCCACGGTTTTAAGTGGCTCAAACCAATGTGATTTTAAGAAACTCAACACCACGTTGAGATCCCAAGGTGCCACTGGAGGCACAAACGGGGGCTGAATATGCAGCACTCATTTCACAAACGTCTGAACTTCAGGTAGTGAAGCTAGTTCTTTCTGGAAGAAAATCGACAGAGCCGAGATCTGTACCTTAATGGAGCCTAATTTCAGGCCCATAGTCACTCCTGCTTGTAGGAAATGCAGAGATCGACCTAGTTGAAATTCCTCTGTTGGGGCCTTTTTGGCCTCACACCAAGCAACATATTTCCGCCATATGCGGTGATAATGCTTTGCAGTTACATCTTTCCTGGCTTTAATCAGCGTAGGAATGACTTCCTCCGGAATGCCCTTTTCCTTCAGGATCCGGCGTTCAACCGCCATGCCGTCAAACGCAGCAAGTCTTGGAACAGACAGGGCCCCTGCTGCAGCAGGTCCTGTCTGAGCGGCAGAGGCCATGGGTCCTCTGAGATCATTTCATGAAGTTCCGGGTACCATGCTCGTCTTGGCCAATCCGGAACCACGAGTATTGCTCTTACTCCTCGTTTTCTTATTATTCTCAGTACCCTTGGTATGAGAGGCAGAGGAGGGAACACATAAACTGACTGGTACACCCACGGTGTCACTAGAGCGTCCACAGCTATCGCCTGAGGGTCCCTTGACCTGGCGCAATATCTCTCTAGTTTTTTGTTTAGGCGGGACGCCATCATGTCCACCTGTGGTCGTTCCCATCGATTTACAATCAGCGTGAAGACTTCTGGATGAAGTCCCCACTCTCCCGGGTGGAGGTCGTGCCTGCTGAGAAAGTCTGCTTCCCAGTTGTCCACTCCCGGAATGAACACTGCTGACAGTGCTAGTACGTGATTTTCCGCCCATCGAAGAATCCTTGTGGCTTCTGCCATTGCCATCCTGCTTCTTGTGCCGCCCTGTCGATTTACATGGGCGACTGCCGTGATGTTGTCTGACTGGATCAGTACCGGCTGGTGTAGAAGCAGGGATTTTGCCTGACTTAGGGCATTGTAAATGGCCCTTAGTTCCAGAATATTTATGTGTAGGGAAGTCTCCTGACTCGACCATAGTCCTTGGAAGTTTCTTCCCTGTGTGACTGCCCCCCAGCCTCGAAGGCTGGCATCCGTGGTCACCAGGACCTAGTCCTGTATGCCGAATCTGCGGCCCTCTAGAAGATGAGCACTCTGCAGCCACCACAGCAGAGACACCCTGGTTCTTGGAGACAGGGTTATTAGGCGATGCATCCGAAGATGCGATCCGGACCATTGGTCCAACAGGTCCCACTGAACGATTCTGGCATGGAACCTGCCGAAAGGAATTGCTTCGTAAGAAGCCACCATCTTTCCCAGGACCCGCGTGCAGTGATGCACCGATACCTGTTTTGGTTTCAGGAGGTCTCTGACTAGAGATGACAGCTCCTTGGCTTTCTCCTCCGGGAGAAACACTTTTTTTCTGGACTGTATCCAGAATCATACCCAGGAACAGTAGACGTGTCGTCGGAACCAGCTGTGATTTTGGAATATTCAGAATCCAACCGTGCTGGTGTAGCACCTCCTGAGATAGTGCTACTCCCACCAATAACTGCTCCTTGGACCTCGCCTTTATTAGGAGATCGTCCAAGTACGGGATAATTAAAACTCCCTTTCTTCGAAGGAGTATCATCATTTCCGCCATTACCTTGGTAAACACCCTCGGTGCCGTGGAGAGTCCAAACGGCAGCGTCTGGAATTGGTAATGGCAATCCTGTACCACAAATCTGAGGTACTCCTGGTGAGGATAGTAAATGGGGACATGCAGGTAAGCATCCTTGATGTCCAGGGATACCATGTAATCCCCATCGTCCAGGCTTGCAATAACCGCCCTGAGCGATTCCATCTTGAACTTGAATTTTTTTATGTATGTGTTCAAGGATTTCAAATTTAAAATGGGTCTCACCGAACCGTCCGGTTTCGGTACCACAAACAGTGTGGAATAGTAACCCTGTCCTTGTTGAAGTAGGGGCACCTTGATTATCACCTGCTGGGAATACAGCTTGTGAATTGCCGCTAGCACAGCCTTCCTGTCTGAAGGAGTAATCGGCAAGGCAGATTTTAGGAACCGGTGGGGTGGAGACGCCTCGAATTCCAGTTTGTACCCTTGAGATACTATTTGCAGGATCCAGGGATCCACCTGTGAGCGAGCCCACTGATCGCTGAAATTTTTGAGGCGGCCCCCCACCGTACCTGGCTCCGCCTGTGGAGCCCCACCGTCATGCGGCGGACTTGGAAGAAGCGGGGGAGGACTTTTGCTCCTGGGAACCTGCTGTTTGTTGCAGCCTTTTTCCCCTACTTCTGCCTCTGGACAGAAAGGACCCGCCTTTTCCACGCCTGTTTTTCTGAGTCCGAAAGGACTGTACCTGATAAAACGGCGCCTTTTTAGGCTGTGAGGGAACATGGGGTAAAAATGCTGACTTCCCAGCAGTTGCTGTGGAAACTAGGTCCGAGAGACCATCCCCAAATAACTCCTCACCGTTATAAGGCAAAACTTCCATGTGCCTTTTTGAATCTGCATCCCCTGTCCACTGGCGAGTCCATAAGCCTCTCCTAGCAGAAATGGACAATGCACTTATTTTAGATGCCAGCCGGCAGATCTCCCTCTGTGCATCTCTCATGTATAAGACTGAGTCTTTTATATGCTCTATGGTTAGGAGAATAGTGTCCCTGTCTAGGGTGTCAATATTTTCTGACAGGGAATCTGACCACGCAGCGGCAGCACTGCACATCCATGCTGACGCAATAGCTGGTCTAAGTATAATGCCTGAGTGTGTATATACAGACTTCAGGATCGCCTCCTGCTTTCTATCAGCAGGTTCCTTGAGGGCGGCCGTATCCAGAGACGGTAGTGCCACCTTTTTAGACAAACGTGTGAGCGCTTTATCCACCCTAGGGGGTGTCTCCCAACGTGACCTATCCTCTGGCGGGAAAGGGAACGCCATTAGTAACTTCTTAGAGATTACCAATCTTTTATCAGGGAAAGCCCACGCTTCTTCACACACTTCATTTAATTCTTCTGATGGGGGAAAAACTACGGGTAGTTTATCTCCCCAAACATAATACCCTTTTTAGTGGTACTTTATATCAGAAATTTGTAACACCTCTTTCATTGCTTCAATCATGCAACGAATGGCCTTAGTGGACATTAGACTAGACTCATCGTCGTCGACACTGGTGTCAGTATCCGTGTCGACATCCGTGTCTGCCATCTGAGGTAGCGGGCGTTTTAGAGCCCCCGATGGCCTTTGAGACGCCTGGACAGGCACGAGCTGAGAAGCCGGCTGTCCCGCATTTGGCATGTCGTCAAATTTTTTGTGTAAGGAGTCGACACGTGCACGCAATTCCTTCCATAAGTCCATCCACTCAGGTGTCTGCCCCGCAGGGGGTGACATCCCTTCTATAGGCATCTGCTCCGCCTCCACATCATTATCCTCATCAAACATGTTGACACAGCCGTACCGACACACCGCACACACACAGGGAATGCTCTAACAGAGGACAGGACCCACAAAAGCCCTTTGGGGAGACAGAGTGAGAGTATGCCAGCACACACCAGAGCGCTATATAATGCAGGGACTAACTGAATTATGTCCCCTATAGCTGCTGTTATATATACTGCGCCTAAATTTAGTGCCCCCCCTCTCTTTTTTACCCTTTTCTGTAGTGTAGACTACAGGGGAGAGCCAGGGAGCTTCCTTCCAGCGGAGCTGTGAGGGAGAAATGGCGCCAGTGTGCTGAAGGAGATAGCTCCGCCCCTTTTTCGCGGACTATTCTCCCGCTTTTTTATGGATTCTGGCAGGGGTAATTATCACATATATAGCCTCTGGGGCTATATATTGTGGTATTTTTGCCAGCCAAGGTGTTTTTATTGCTGCTCAGGGCGCCCCCCCCTAGCGCCCTGCACCCTCAGTGACCGGAGTGTGAAGTGTGTATGAGGAGCAATGGCGCACAGCTGCAGTGCTGTGCGCTACCTTGGTGAAGACTGATGTCTTCTGCCGCCGATTTTCCGGACCTCTTCTTGCTTCTGGCTCTGTAAGGGGGACGGCGGCGCGGCTCCGGGACCGAACACCAAGGCCAGTTCCATGCGGTCGATCCCTCTGGAGCTAATGGTGTCCAGTAGCCTAAGAAGCCCAAGCTAGCTGCAAGCAGGTAGGTTCGCTTCTTCTCCCCTTAGTCCCTCGCTGCAGTGAGCTTGTTGCCAGCAGGTCTCACTGTAAAATAAAAAACCTAATTATATACTTTCTTTTTAGAAGCTCAGGAGAGCCCCTAGTGTGCATCCAACCTCGGCCGGGCACAAAATCTAACTGAGGCTTGGAGGAGGGACATAGTGGGAGGAGCCAGTGCACACCAGGTGACCTAAAAGCTTTCTTTAGTTGTGCCCAGTCTCCTGCGGAGCCGCTATTCCACATGGTCCTTTCGGAGTTCCCAGCATCCACTAGGACGTCAGAGAAAATAAGATTTTACTTACCGGTAAATCTATTTCTCGTAGTCCGTAGAGGATGCTGGGGACTCCGTAAGGACCATGGGGAATAGACGGGCTCCGCAGAAGATAGGGCACTTTAAGAAAGCTTTGGACTCTGGGTGTGCACTGGCTCCTCCCTCTATGCCCCTCCTCCAGACCTCAGTAAGGGAAACTGTGCCCAGAGGAGATGGAAAGTACGAGGAAGTATTTTTGTAAATCTAAGGGCGAGATTCATACCAGCCACACCAATCACACCGTATAACTTGTGATAAACTTACCCAGTTAACAGTATGAACAACAACATAGCCACAGTACCACCGAAAAGTATAACATAACCCTTATGTAAGCAACAACTATATTCAAGTCTTGCAGAAGAAGTCTGCACTTGGGACGGGCGCCCAGCATCCTCTACGGACTACGAGAAATAGATTTACCGGTAAGTAAAATCTTATTTTCTCTAACGTCCTAGAGGATGCTGGGGACTCCGTAAGGACCATGGGGATTATACCAAAGCTCCCAAACGGGCGGGAGAGTGCGGATGACTCTGCAGCATCGATTGAGCAAATAGGAGGTCCTCCTCAGCCAGGGTATCAAACTTATAGAACTTTGCAAAGGTGTTTGTCCCCGACCAGGTAGCTGCTCGGCACAACTGTAATGCCGAGACTCCTCGGGCAGCCGCCCAAGAAGAGCCCACTTTCCTAGTGGAGTGGGCCTTAACCGATTTCGGTAACGCCAATCCTGCCGTAGAATGCGCCTGCTGAATCGTGTTACAGATCCAGCGAGCAATAGTCTGCTTTGGAGCAGGAGCGCCAACCTTGTTGGGCGCATACAGAACGAACAAAGCTTCAGTCTTCCTGATTCTAGCCGTTCTGGTCACATAAATCTTCAAAGCCCTGACTACATCCAGGGACTCGGAATCCTCCAAGTCCCGTGTAGCCACAGGCACGACAATAGGTTGATTCACATGAAAAGAGGAGACCACTTTTGGCAGAAAGTGAGGGCGAGTCCTCAACTCTACCCTATCCACGTGAAATACCAAGTATAGGCTTTTATGTGATAAAGCCGCCAATTCGGAAACACGTCTTGCCGAAGCTAACGCCAACAACATGACCACTTTCCACGTGAGGTATTTCAACTCCACAGTTTTGAGTGGTTCAAACCAAGGTGACTTGAGGAACCGTAACACCACGTTAAGATCCCAAGGCGCCACCGGAGGCACAAAAGGAGGCTGAATATGCAGCACTCCCTTCACAAACGTCTGTACTTCAGGAATAGAGGCCAATTCTCTTTGAAAGAAAATGGATAAGGCCGAAATCTGGACCTTTATGGACCCTAATTTTAGGCCCAAAGTCACTCTTGTTTGAAGGAAGTGGAGTAGACGGCCCAAATGGAACTCCTCCGTAGGAGCGGCTCTGGCCTCACACCAAGAAACATATTTCCGCCATATACGGTGATAATGTTTTAACGTCACGTCTTTTCTAGCCTTGATCAGGGTAGGAATGACCTCCTCCGGAATCCCTTTTTCCGCTAGGATCCGGCGTTCAACCGCCATGCCGTCAAACGCAGACGCGGTAAGTCTTGGAACAGACAGGGCCCCTGCCGCAGCAGGTCCTGCCTTAGAGGAAGAGGCCACGGATCCCCTGCGAGCAACTCTTGCAGCTCCGGATACCGAGTCCTCCGTGGCCAATCTGGAACAATGAGTAATGTTCTCACCCTGCTTCTTCGTATTATTCTCAACACCTGGGTATGAGAGGAAGAGGAGGAAACACATAGACTGATCTGAACATTCAAGGTGTCACCAAAGCGTCTACCGCTACCGCCTGAGGGTCCCTTGACCTGGCGCAATACCGCTTTAGCTTTTTGTTGAGACGGGATGCCATCATGTCGATTTGAGGCAGTCCCCAACGATCCGTGATCTGTGCGAAGACTTCTTGATGAAGTCCCCACTCTCCCGGATGCAGTGCCTGCAGAGGAAGTCCGCCTCCCAGTTGTCCACCCCCGGGATGAACACCGCTGACAGCGCGCTTACATGGCCTTCTGCTTCTGCCATGGCCATTCTGCTCCTTGTTCCGCCTTGGCGGTTTATATGAGCCACTGCCGTGACATTGTCTGACTGAATCAAAACCGGTTTTCTCCGAAGCAATTCCTCCGCTTGACGCAGGGCGTTGTATATGGCCCTCAACTCTAGGACGTTGATGTGGATACAAGACTCTAGGCTTGACCAGAGACCTTGGAAATTTCTTCCCAGTGTCACTGCTCCCCAGCCTCGGAGGCTTGCGTCCGTGGTCACCAGGACCCAGTCCAGAATGCCGAACCTGCGACCTTCTAGTAGGTGAGCACTGTTCAGCCACCACAGGAGAGATACCCTGGTCCTGGGAGACAGTGTGATCTTTTGATCCATTTGTAGATGGGACCCGGACCACTTGTCCAAAAGGTCCCATTGAAAGGTCCTCGCATGGAACCTGCCGAAAGGGATGGCCTCGTAGGAAGCCACCATCTTCCCCAGGACCCGCGTGCAATGATGCACTGAAACCTTTTTTGGTTTTAATAGGTTCCTGACCATGACTATGAGTTCCTGAACCTTTTCGATCGGAAGAAAAACCTTTTTCTGGTCTGTGTCTAGAATCAGCCCCAAAAAGGTCAGACGCGTTGTAGGGACTAGCTGGGACTTCGGTATATTGAGAATCCAGCCGTGTAACTGCAACGTCTTCATGGACAGAGACACGCTGTCCAGTAACCTCTCCCGAGATCTCGCCTTTATGAGGAAATCGTCCAAGTATGGGATAATTGTGACCCCCTGCCTGCGCAGGAGCACCATCATTTCTGCAATTACCTTGGTGAAAATTCTCGGGGCCGTGGAAAGCCCAAACGGCAACGTCTGAAATTGGTAGTGACAGTCCTGTACTGCAAATCTCAGGAACGCCTGATGCGGGGGGAATATCGGAACATGAAGGTAAGCATCCTTTATGTCCAGGGACACCATCCAACCCCCCCCCCTCCAGGCTGGCGATGACCGCCCTGAGTGATTCCATTTTGAACTTGAACCTCTTCAAGTACAGGTTCAGAGATTTCAGGTTTAAACTGGGTCTGGCCGAACCGTCCGGTTTCGGGACCACAAACAGGGTTGAGTAATATCCCTCTCCTTGCTGGAGATGAGGAACTGTGACAATCACCTGTTGAATATACAATTTTTGGATTGCTGTCAACACTAGCTCCCTCTCTGACGGGGAAGCCGGCAGAGCCGATTTGAAAAATCGGCGAGGAGGCAAGCCTTCGAATTCCAGCCAGTATCCCTGGGAAACAATCTCTAATGCCCAGGGATCCACCTGCGAGTGAACCCAGACGTGGCTGAAAAATCGAAGACGAGCCCCCACCAGATCTGCCTCCCCCCGGAAAGCCCCAGTGTCATGCGGTGGACTTTGCAGACGCGGGGGAGGACTTCTGCTCTTGGGAACTAGCTGTGTGCAGCTTTTTCCCCCTGCCTTTCCCTCTGGCAACAAAGGATGATCCACGTACCTTCTTGTTTTTATTGGAACGAAAGGACTGCATTTGATAATGAGGTGCCTTTTTTTTGGATGCTGCGGGGGGACATAAGGTAAGAAATTTGACTTACCAGCCGTAGCCGTAGAGACAAGATCCGAGAGGCCGTCTCCAAACAACTCCACCCCTTTGTAAGGCAAGGACTCCATATGCCGCTTTGAATCGGCATCTCCCGTCCACTGTCGGGTCCACAAGAGCCGCCTAGCAGAAATAGACATAGCATTTATTCTGGAGCTTAAGAAACAAATGTCTCTCTGAGCATCCCTCATATACAAGGCAGCATCTCTGATATGCTCTATGGTCATTTGAATGGCGTCCCTATCTAAGGTGTCAATTTCCGTAGATAAGGAATCTGCCCATGCTACAACCGCACTACAAACCCAGGCCGACGCCATAGCCGGTCGAGCAATAGTACCGGAATGATTGTAAATGTGCTTTAAGGTAATTTCCTGCCTGCAATCAGCAGGTTCCTTGAGGGAAGCCGTATCCTGAGAAGGCAGTGCCACATTTTTGGACAAACGTGTCAGCGCCTTGTCAACTTTTGGCGAAGATTCCCAGCGTATCCTATCAGTTTGTGGAAAAGGATACGCCATGAGAATCCTTTTGGGAACTTGTGGTCTCCTATCCGGAGATTCCCAAGCCTTTTCGCACAAGTCACTTAATTCAAATGAGGATGGGAAAGTGACTTCAGGCTTTTTCCCTTTATACATGTGTACCCTCGTGTCAGGGACAAGGGGTTCCTCAGTAATATGCAAAACCTCTTTAATGGCCATAATCATGTACCGTATACCCTTAGCCACCTTCGGCTGTAATTTTGCATCTTCATAGTCGACACTAGAGTCAGTATCTGTGTCGGTATCTGTGTCATCGATCTGGGATATGGTGCGCTTCTGAGACCCCGAAGGACCTGGCGCCCCAGGGACAGGCATGGACTGGCTACCTGACTGATCCCTAGCTTCTGCCTTGTCTAATCTTTTATACAATAGATTGACATTTGCATTCAAGACATTCAGCATATTCACCCATTCCGGTGTCGGCGTTGCCGACGGCGACCTGACATTCAAGCACTCTCCCTCCACATTAAGCGAGCCTTCCTCGTCAAACATGACGACACACGCGTACCGACACACTTCACACACACACAGGGAACCCCTTTCCTGAAGACAGTATCCCTGTCAAGGCCCTTTGGAGACACAGAGAGAGAGTAAGCCAGCACACACCCCAGCGCAATAACCCTGGAGACCAACACAAATTGTTTTTCCCCAGCAGCGCTGTATAATATGTAAACCGCCAATTATGTGCCCCCCCCCCCCCCCCTCTCTTTTAAGCACCCTTTCACCGTGTGTAAGCAGGGGAGAGTCCGGGGAGCTTCCTCTCAGCAGTGCTGTGGAGAGAAGATGGCGCTGGTGAGTGCTGAGGGAGAAGCCCCGCCCCCTCGGCGGCGGGCTTCTGTCCCGCTCAAACTTAGTGAAATATGGCGGGGGCTCTTTCATATACATGTACAGAGCCCACCTGTACATGTATATATTCTTTATGCCATGCAGAGGTTTATATTGCCGCCCAGGGCGCCGCCCCCCCCCCCCCTGCGCCCTTACAGTGACCGGAGTATGTGAGGTGTATGGGAGCAATGACGCACAGCTGCAGTGCTGTGCGTTACCTCAGTGAAGCTGAAGGCTTCTGCCACCTGACGACTTCTGTCTTCTGTACTTCTAGCTCTGTGAGGAGAACAGCGGCGCGGCTCCGGGGGTGGACGCCCAGTAAGAACCTGCGTTCACCCCCTCTGGAGCTAATGGTGTCCAGTAGCCGAGGAAGCAGAGCCTATCTTTGACAAGAAGGTCTGCTCCTCTCTCCTCAGTCCCACGATGCAGGGAGCCTGTTGCCAGCAGTGCTCTCTGTGAAAAAGTAAAATGTAGAAAGAAAAAATCCAAACAAAAATGCTTCTAGGCAGAGAACTCTGGAGAGCTCTCTGCAGTGCACCCATCTTGCTCTGGGCACAGTGTAAAACTGAGGTCTGGAGGAGGGGCATAGAGGGAGGAGCCAGTGCACACCCAGAGTCCAAAGCTTTTTTAAAGTGCCCTATCTCCTGCGGAGCCCGTCTATTCCCCATGGTCCTTACGGAGTCCCCAGCATCCTCTAGAACGTTAGAGAAATTCTTATCCCCTGCTTGCAAAGATAAGCTGCCATAACCACCATGATCTTGGTAAACACTCTGGGTGCCGTGGCTAACACAAAAGGTAATGCCTGGAACTGAAAATGCTGCTGGAGGATAGTGAACCTGAGATAGCACTTATGGGACAGTGCTATAGGAACATGTAGGTAAGCATCCTGGATATCAAGGGATACCATATAATCCCCTGGTTCCATGGCCAAAACTATGGAGCGTAACGTCTCCATGTGAAACCGAGGTACCCAAATATATTTGTGCAGCATTTGAGATTGAGAATTGGCCGGAATGACCCATTTGGCTTCTGAACCAAAAACAGGTTGGAGTAAAACCCCTGTCCCCTTTGTGCAGGGGGTACTGGAATGATTACTCCTGACTGAAGCAATTTCTGAACTGCTTCTTGCAAAGCCCTGGCCTTTGTTTCTACCCGCGATGGGATGGTGCAGAAGAACCTTCGAGGAGGATGCTTCTTGAAGGGAAAAACATAACCCAGAGATACCACTTCTTGCACCCAGGCATCTGTTGTAGACTGCTGCCATATCTGTGCAAACTGAAGAAGTCGGCCCCAAACCATGGGGTCCCCCAGGAGGAGGCCCGCACCATCAAACTGATGGTTTATTCTCTGGTTTGAAGCTGGTGTTCTGGTAGCCCATTACTTTTTTGCCTTACCAAATTTATTATATTGGGGCTGCTTACAATCACTTTTTCCTTTTGCTTTTCCTTGTGACCCAAAGGGCCGAAAAGCGGGACCCCTACGTTTGGGGTTATATGTGGAAGGAAATTTTACCTTTTTTGAGTCTGCTTCTGACTCCAGAATATCTGTTAACTCTTTACCGAACAGAATGCTTCCAGTAAAAGGCAAAGATTCCAGAACCTTCTTAGATTCTGAATCAGCTTTCCATGTACGTAACCAAAGTGCTCTGCGAGCAGCTATTGTTGAAGCTGATGCCCTGGATGCGATAGTACCCATATCTAATGCTTCTTCTTCCAAGAATATTGCAGCATGTACTATGTGAGCTATATAGGATTCTTGCTCCCTTCAAGGTGCTGGAAGACTGTTTTCCAGCTCATCTACCCAGGCAGCAACTGCTTTTGCCATCCAAGCTGAAGCCATGGCTGGCCTTATGACTGCCCCTGACAGAGAAAATACGGTTTTCAGAATACCATACACTCTCCTATCCGTGACATCATCCAATGATGTTGATGGCAAAGGCAATATAGATTTTCGCACTAATCGAATGACATGCGTATCTACTTTGGGAGCCATTTCCCATTTTAAACTGTCCCCAGCTTGAAAAGGATAACTGGAATCCCATTTTTTGGGAATTCTATATTTTTTACTGGGTGTAGCCCAAGCCTCTTCCATAATTTCTGTAAACTGGTCTGACCCTGGAAACTCAGTCTTACCTGCTTTAGGCCATTTAAATACAGGTGCCTTGGTTTTTAACACAGGCTCTGCTGAATCCTCTAAGGATAGAATGGCCTTTACTGCTCTAATTAGTTTAGCTATATCCATTGAGCTGAGACCTTCTACTTGTTCCTCGTATGCCGAAGTAGAGTATATAGAGCTTTCTTCGTCTGATGTATCATCCTGTGTAGCCTGTGAAGTTGACGGTTTACTTACACTATGTTTATCAGCTTGTCTCTTTGGAGAAGCTGGCAAGGGAAAAGATATACCGTACGTAGGGAACTGCATGTATGGGTTACTAGTGTACCCCATTCCTGGTATTGAAGCTGTAGGAATTACCCGTTCAGCTATACTGGACAAGGTCTTTGCAAACATCGCCCAAGGTGGATCTATCTGTACCTGACGTTGAACAGGGATCTGCCTTGTAATCTGCTGAAACGCAAAACAATTTGCACATAAACCATCCTGTACCAGATCCTGAGAAGATAATACAGTTTTGCAAGACAAACATGATATGAGTGTTGGTGTTGCTGTGAGTGTACCCTCGTCACCTTTGCCGCTCTTAGACATGATAAATAATCAGCACTTTCACAATGTACTACACAATTTGTGACTGTAATCACTTTAACCTTCTAAAGTGATATCAATCTGTCCCTACCCATGCACCAGCATTGAGGACCAGAAGAAACAACTGACAAACATATATTAAAGTCAGCAATCACACTAGGAGTCAGTCACATGTTATATTAGTCCTATAAGCATATAATCAACTACAAATACATTTTTGAAAGTATGTAGGAGTACATATTACTGAATTCTGTTTTATACAGATCTTAAAGTATTCAGACACACTGCGAAGAAAACCACAGTAATGTAAACAGACTCATATGCAATAGGCACTTAAATGTGTCCGTATTCCCCGACTACGTGGAACAGATGCCTTACATTCTCCCCATGCTCCGGCCACAGCCTGGTAACGTCTGCTGGACCTGCTAGTATATCCGACACAGACGCCCATCGAGACAGCACTGTACACATGGGTAAGCGTTGTTGCGACCCGGCGGAGAGTTGTTGGAGCGATTCTTTCCAATATGCGTATAAGACGCTGTTAAGAAAAGTCACTCAAAACATAGTAAGACTATAAAAATAAGAAAGCTTAGGGCTGCCAAGAACAGCAGCCCTGTGACCATGGTCCGGCTCCTGCCGCACAAAAAAAAAAAACTGATTTTCCTGATCCAGTGGGCGGGGATATATGGACGGGCCCGTTGCATCCTGGGAGGACTGAAAGCTTGTGATCGTTTGGTGCCAATCCGCTGTCGCTCCATCATATCCCATTGTTATCCTGTGGATAACCTGTGGACCCTGCCAGAGAAAAGTAGCTAGCGAGCGATCAATCCAGAATGAGGGCCATGGACGGGGCGTTAGCAGGGATAGGTACATTTAAATATTTAAATTAGTAACTCTCCACCCCCTCCATACTCCCAAAGGTACCTCAGTGTTTTTTACTGGGCGAACAGGAGCAATAGAGAGGATGAACAATAGAGAATTACATATAACATTATAACAACAGACAACAATAAAGTTGACACATAACGTAACGGACAACTAAACAGTTGACACAACAATATAGAATAATCACCTTAACATTTTAAAAAGTCGGTGAGAATGTGTTACCATAAGATCCACTGAACTTACCACAAGACAGGTGAAAACTGCTTTGGGCGGGCGTCCAGTGCCCCCTGTGGATTCAAAGAAAAGGATTTATATGGTAAGTACCAAAATCCTATTTTCTTTTTCATCCACTAGGGGTCACTGGAGTACTCTTGGGACGTACCAAAGTTTCCCCCTTGGGCAGGAGAGCTGTTTGGCACCTGTAACACTAGACGCCCAAATCTAGATGCTGATGCCGCAAACGTATCAAACTTGTAAAAGCACACAAACGTGTGCACTGATGACCATGTAGCCGCACGGCAATGTTGCATCGTAAAAGCTCCACGACCGGCTGCCCATGAAGTTCCCACAGAACGTGTGGAATGAGCTGAAACTGATGTAGGCGGTTGTAGCCTAGCATGAAGGTAAGCCTGACGAATGGTCAGCCCTAATCCATCTGGATAAGGTCTGCTTGGAAGCTGGCTAATCCATCTTGACTGCATCATAGAGAACAAACAATGTATCCATTTTACGTACTGTTGATGTTCGGGCTACATAAAAGCGGAGTGCGCGTACCACATCCGAAGTAGCTGGAGTTCCTGCACCTTCTAATAATACCGGAATTACGATTGGTTGAAAGCGGGATTCGTCCGAAGTTCCGCTCTATCATCATGAAACACAAAATACGGTGGCTTGCATGACGAGGCACCCAATTCTGAAACTGCCTTGCTGAAGCTAAGGCTAGAAGAAAAACTCTTTTCTAAGTTAGAAACTTAACATCTACTTGTTGTAAGGGTTAAAAAATTGAAGACTGTAAAAAATCTAAAACCAAATTCATGGCAGTGTAGGTGGTATAAATGGAGGTTGTACTCTGAGGAAACCTTGCAGGAAAGTGTGAACTGTTGGTAAAAGGGCCAAACGCCTTTGAAAGTAAATTGACAAGGCAGACACCTGCACCCTTAGTGTAGATAAACGTAGTCCTCCATCTAACCCCGTCTGTAAAAATAGCAAAAGACGGGATAACTTGAAAGATGAGGTTGGAAAATTCCGAGCTTCACACCACCCTATATAAGCTTGCCAAATCCTGTGATAATGAGCTGCTGTAACTGGCTTCGTAGCACGTAACATAGTTGGTATAACCGACTCTGGAATGCCCTTTCGTCTTAAGAGGGCGGTTTCCACAGCAACCCGTCAAACGCAGCCGCGCTAAATCGGGGTAAAGGAACGGACCCTGTTGTAGTAGGTCTGGAAGCGGCCACGGATCGTTTGCGAGTAAATCGTGGAGATCTGAGAATCACGCTCCCTGAGGCCAATGAGGCGCCATTAGTATGACGGTCGTGGACTCTCTTGATCTGCTTTAACAACCGAGGAAGCAGCGGAAATGGTGGAAACAGATACACGAGGCTGTACGGCCACGCTATTGTGAGAGCATTCACTGCCACAGCCTTTGGATCTCTTGTTCTGGACACATACTTGGGTGTCTGATGATTTTGGCGAGATGCCATTAGATCCACCTGTGGGCAACCCCACCGCTGGACTAAATCTGGAAAACTTGTGGATGTAAAGCCCATTCTCCTGGATGAAAATCCTGACTGAGATTATGTAACCCCATTAAGCATATTTGAGCCAAAACTTAGTTTTTCTCCTCTTCATGGAAACCTTTAGTAAAAGGCGATAGATTTGTTCGTTCTGAAGAGAAACCAGAGCATTGCTTCCCAGTTGTCCACTCCTGGAATGAACAATGCCGACAATATCACTTGGTGATACCCGGACCAATTCAGGATTCGAGCAACTTCTCGCATGGCAATGCAACTACGAGTCCCTCCTTGGTTGTTGATGTATGCAACTGTCGTCGTGTTGTGTGACTGAACCTGGACAGTCTAAAACTGGAGTATTTGAACTGCCTGTCGCAACGCGTTGTAAACTGCCCTGAGCTCGAGGACATTTATTGACAGTAATCTTTCTGACCACAGACCCTGAATCTGACAATGTAGGACTACCGTTCTTTAACATTTGAGACTTGCATTCGATGTTAGAATAATCCAATTACAGAATCCAAATTTTTTTTACTTGGTGAGAATTTGTATGTGGAGCCACCCGAGTAGCGATACTCTGGCCGTTGGATACCACCACACCATCTGATGAGAGCTTGACCACTGTGCAAGAAAAAGATCTAGCTGAAAAGGACGTGAGTGAAATATTCTTAACTGGAGTGTTTGGAAAGACGTCCACATTCTTCCTAACAGTCGAATGCACAAGTGCACCGAGACTGTACTTGGCCTGAGCACTTACTGTACCAGATGACGAATACTTAGTGCTTTCTCCTCTGGCACGTAAATTCACTAATCTAGCGTATGCAGAAGCATTTCTAGAAATTAAATCTGTTGAGACGGAACCAGGCTTGATTTACTGAAGTCAACAATCCAACAATGCTGAACTAGCACCCTGTACGTAGTAAGGCATTTTGAAGGAGTATTTGTTGAGATGAAGCCTTGAAGAGAAGGCCATCTAAATACCAAACTTTACCACTGCCAGACACCTGATCTGAGCAATCATCACCTTTGTGAATACCCGAGGCGCTAATGCGAGGCCAAACGGTAGTGTCTGAAACTGATAATTTTAAGTACGCATCTCTGAGATCCAGAGAAATGATGAATTCCTGCGGTTCTAGACGTGCAATCACTGACCAAAGGGATTCCATCACGAATCTTGGTGTAATGGTAGCTGCTGAATCTACTAGAGACTGAATAGAGGTCTGCAGAGCTGCTTCTTGTCTGCTGACACAGGCAGACCAGTCTTGAAAACCCGCATTAGTGGTAGACACCGAACTCTATTTTGTAACCTTTGAACACTAAAATGCGGATCCACCCATCTGTGGATGTCCACGGCAAGTGACAAGATTGAAGGCGTGTTCCCACAACGTAAGATCCTAGATGGGCTTGCAGCCTGTCATTTGTCAGCTGACTTTGTTTTATGACAACGGTTAGTGGGTAGTTGAAAACCACGTTCTCTACCATGTCTACTCTGTACGGTTGTGTCTACTCTGTACGATTGTGTCTGGAGTGTCCAGCGGCGGTAGGTTCTTGCTCTTACCGCTGCCGGAAGCCGCTGAGCGGGAGAGCTGTGCAGCGTGATGGTGCCCAGCGGCGGCAGTGATCTGACCGTAGAAGGGAGCCAGGGAGCGGGTGAGGCAGTCCTGTAGCATGGAGCGTGATGGTGTCCAGCGGCGACAGTGTGATCTGACCGCCGCAGGTAGCCGCGCTACCGGTGTCTGACCGCTGCTGAGCGCCACGATTGGATTCCAGGAAGCGGAAGATATGTGCAGGTGATGGCGGCGGCAGAATGACCTGGGAGTCGCACTACTGGGAGCCGGGTCTGATCGCTGCTGGAAGAGGAATCGGGGGAGCAGTGCAGCGTGACGGGACCCAGCGGCGGCAGTGATCTGACCGCGGCTGGGAGCGGGGTGCAGATACAAACACACCTGTAAAGATAATTGTTTCCCCACACATGGAGGAGCGGCAGCAGTAGCTCACCACCCAACTATCACAGCAACAACCAGGCCCAACGGAGCAGTGGCAACGTGAGCTGACCGCCCGCTCATTACCTTTGTGTAGTGTGGAGGCTCCGACGCGGCTTATCTCTAAGCTCCATCCAACTCCTACAGCCACGGTTGAGTCAGCTATTGCTGATGAAGGTCTATGGCGGGGCTTCTCTGTCAGCAGCACACACTCCCGGACCAACGCTTCTTAACAAGCTTGGAAGGGAGTGTGATGAAACAAAGAAAAAAATCTTTAGAAAAATAAAAAGTAAACCCTGGAATGACTCCAGGATGCGACCTTCCATGGTGAAGGCACAAAAAACACTGAGGTACCTTTGGGAGTATGGAGGGGGTGGAGAGTTGCTAATTTAAATATTTAAATGTGCCTATCCCTGCTAACACCTCATCCATATCCCCAAGAGTACTCCAGTGACCCCTAGTGGATGAAAAAGAAATAGTGGGGACCCTGCACGGCCACAGTGTCCACGCCAGCGGCGCGGGCCGTCTCCAGAGACCACGACCGGATCGCGATTTCGGCGGGTCCCGTCTGGGGAACCCTCTTACCTCCTCCCTATTGTGCGGCCACGCAATCCAGGAGAGCAGCGGCAGTATGTGTGCCTGACGAGACCGGAGCGCCTCCACTGCAAGTACCCGGCAACCAGGGCGCGGGAGTATACAGCGCCGCTGGGGGAGGTGAGGGCTGCAGCCCTTGAAGTCTTCTTTCTAGTCAGAAAAGCTCTTTTCAGGGCTGCCTAGCGCAGCCCTCCCTGTTAGCTGCCTGCACTGCAGGCACCAACTTACAAACTGAGCTCCAGTGCCTGGAGGCAGGGATATAGAGGAGCTTTAGCCCAGGCATTCCCAACCACGGTCCTCAAGGCACACTAACAGTGCAGGTTTTTATGATATCCAGGCTTCAGCACAGGTGACTTAATTAGTAGCTCAGTTATTTTCAGTTATTTTGATTTAACCATCTGTGCTGCAGCCTGGATATCACTAAAAACCTGCACTATTAGGGCTGTAACACACTGGCCGGTTTTTCCCGGATGGCAAAAAGCCGGACAAACTTTGTCCGGCTGTTTGCCATCCGGGAGAAACCGGCAGAGTCTGTCACACAAGACGGCTTTGAGCCGTGTGTGATGCTGTGCGCATGCGCAACATCAGACACGGCTTCAGAAAAAAACGTTGTGTGTGAAAGCTCCCCTTCACACACACGGTTTACTGGATCCAAAGATGGCCCGGCGGCCGCCCGGCCGCCGGACCTTCCAGTGGTGAGACCCGGCTGCAACCCGGCAGCCGGGCCGGGCAGTGTGAAGGGACCCTAGCCCTCACACTGTTAACTACAATGCCGGCACGGGAAAAAGCCGTCCGGCTTTTTCCCGGCCGGCAGAAGCCGGATAGTGTGTTTCAGCACTTAGTGTGCCTTGAGGACCGTGGTTGGGAATGCCTGCTTTAGCCTGTTGGATCAAGATCCAACTCTACACCCCAAAGTTATTCCCTGTGGAATACCAGTGTACCCCACTGCAGAAATCCGATCACACAGGCGTTCGCAAGGTGATTGACAGAAAGAGGCCATTTGAAGGTGGCAACTGAGCGTTTACAGGGTGTGTCCGGAAAAACATAGGCGTGCCCAAGCATTTTCAGAGAGGGTGTCTGACGTCAGCTCCGGCCCCAATCAGCCTGTTCTCATAGCACTGGAGGAGTAAGTCATGGGGTGCACAGAGACTGCATAGTGGATTTTCGCAGCTCGTCGTACACATGCGATCGCACACTTGCACAGCGAATTTACACTCCCCCTGGAGGCAGCGACTATCTGATCGCAGGGCAGCAAAATTAGCAGCCCAGCGATCAGGTCTGAATTACCCACGATATCTGATGTCCTTATCGTAGCCAATGTTTTGCCACAGTCTTATCGGAGCCCCTCATGTCAATTTCCAACCTATTACAGCTTCTGTAATTTGCCATACGTTCCCTGAAATTGCATGTGGTAAGATCAACGTAGGCAAGTTCCTGTGGACACGTGATTATCTAAATAACGCTAAAGAATGCTAAAATGCACTCTGCCCTTATGGGCCCTTCTGAAACAGCCTGCTGAAGGCCGTCCCCATTTGCAGGCCAGTGTCTCGTGGGGAAAAAAGTTGTGGTGAAATGATCACCGTTGGGTGAATAGATGCCGTGTTCATACACACAGCATCTGTTCAAGCTGCAGGGAGAGCTTGGGGTTGCCCAGAATTACCATAAGTGCTGGGCACACCCCCTACAGTGATAAAAAAAGGGTATGTCCTTAATTTTAAGAGCCCATGCCCCCTTTTCTGAGGCACGCGCAATAGTGCCCCATTGATAGCCAGGTTCCTTAGTCCACTCCAGACCTGGAGTGAACACTACTGGATGGATGCAGGCATGTGGTCTATTTCCTGGAAAGTATTCTTGGTCCTCTGACATCCCCTACATACCATTCCATATCCTGACTTGCTTTCCCCTGCTGACTGTGACATTATTCACCATTTCACCCTTGTTTTAATTATTTCTTTAAGCAATTAAAAAAAAGAAAAAAGACAAGAAACATCCTACTTACTCCTAATACAGCTTACTCAAATACTTAACTCGCATTTGGCTAGCACATGGGTTGGGTGGGTGGCAATCATTAAGAGCATTAAAGGGATATCTGGAAGGGTTGCAGTTAAAATGGCAGCTGAAGGGATCCCGGCGTTCAAGATACCGACGCCGAAATCCCAACAACCGTCAATACCGGCAGCCGGAATCCCAGCGCACCAGGGCTATTCCCACTCGTGTGTGTCCACGACACGCAGCATGTCCACAGCATGGTGAGCGCAGCTGTCGAGATATTGACAGCCGTCATCCCGTCCGCTGGTAATCTGGAAGATTCAAAGGGCATCCACTGCACCGGCTCCAGATATCAAAGTCCTAACTGACAATGGCTGTCGTCAGATGGAATGACATGCATTTTGGAACTGCTGCGCCGGTGCCTGTCATATAATATGTACAGCCAAGCGCCAATCATAAAGTTCCTGCAGCTTCCATCAGTGTGATGCTGGCATGAGCTAAGCTCACGTCATTATCATTCACAGGAGAGAGTGCACTGTGGAGGAAAGAAGCAGAGGGAAGACAAAAAAGGTTAGCAAATTATGAGAATTTGTTAACGAGATTAAGGTTGGGGATTAGATTGCTGGAGACAAACAGAGGGGAGCAGATTTTATGACTGGAGACACAAGTGGGAGACATTTGATGGCTGGAGACACTGACAACGTCTGCCTCCCAAGACACAAGGCCATGCCCATTCTGTGAGACTATGGGGTATATGCAATTCACGGCGAATCGCGGCAAATTATCGCCGTTTTTAAATTCGACACAATTCGACAGGTGAATTCCGGCAGGTGGCTGCCGGAATTCACCATATTCAATGAAAAACGGATTCGACAGTCCCGCGGGCGAAAAACGGCCGATTTGCCGGATTTTGCCGCGATTTAAAAAAACGGGAAAAAACACGGAAAAAAAATGGCGTGGGGTCCCCCCTCCAAAGCATAACCAGCCTCGGGCTCTTCGAGCTGGTCCTGGTTCCAAAAATGCGGGGGAAAAATTGGGCAGGGATCCCCCGTATTTTTAAAACCAGCACCGGGCTCTGCGCCTGGTGCTGGTGCAAAAAATACGGGGGACAAAAAGAGTAGGGGTCCCCCGTATTTTTTACACCAGCATCGGGCTCCACTAGCTGGACAGATAATGCCACAGCCGGGGGTCACTTTTATGCAGTGCCCTGCGGCCGTGGCATTAAATATCCAACTAGTCACCCCTGGCCGGGGTACCCTGGGGGAGTGGGGACCCCTTCAATCAAGGGGTCCCCCCCCCCAGCCACCCAAGGGCCAGGGGTGAAGCCCGAGGCTGCCCCCCCCCCATCCAATGGCTGCGGATGGGAGGCTGATAGCCTAGAGTAAAATTACAAGAATATTGTTTTTTTCCAGAAGAACTACAAGTCCCAGCAAGCCTCCCCCACAAGCTGGTACTTGGAGAACCACAAGTACCAGCATGCGGGAGAAAAACGGGCCCGCTGGTACCTGTAGTTCTACTGGAAAAAAAATACCCAAATAAAAACAGGACACAGACACCGTGACAGTAAAACTTTATTACACACTGCCGACACACACATACTTACCTATGTTCACACGCCGACATCGGTCCTCTTCTCCATGTAGAATCCACGGATACCTGAAAAGAAAAGATCAATATACTCACCTCAGCCAGGGTCCAGAGATAAATCCACGTACTTGGCAAAAAAAGAAAACGGACACACGGACTGAAAGGGGTCCCATGCTGACACATGAGACCCCTTACCCCGAATGCCGGGACACCACGTGACTCCTGTCACTGAAGTCCCTTCAGCCAATCAGGAAGCGCTACTTCCGTGGCGCTCACCTGATTGGCTGTGCGCTGTCTGTGCTGTGACAGCGCATCGCACAGCTCCGTCCATTATATTCAATGGTGGGTACTTTGCGGCTAGCGGTGAGGTCACCCGCCGGTCAGCGGCTGACCGCGGGTAACCCCACCGCTGACGGCAAAGTTCCAACCATTGAAACTAATGGACGGAGCAATGCGATGCGCTGTCATATTCCTGACGCTGACCAAGTGGGCCACCTCACGCCCCTCCCTCTTATCGGCCACAGCTGCCATTTTGGCTTCCTTTGTCCTTTAAGTCTAATCTCACAGGCTATTAACATTTTTAAAACATATGCCTGTTGTACAGGCCTAGCTGCCTGTTTGTATACAACTCTAAAGCATGTTATTGCAAGACCACTGTATAATGATCACATTTAATACTGCGATTGATAAGTAAAGGGACTCTAGCATTCTCACTAATTCTCTCCAAAATAGAATCAATTCCTATATATATATATATATATATATATATATATATATATATATATATATATATATAAAATTAAAAAAAAATCCTGGTATATCTACTTGGAGATACACACCGGATCTTTTTTTGAATGTTGAATAAATGTGGATTTAAAAAAAGAAAATGTAAAATAACTGTAGCAACTGTTAACATTAATTCAGTGGTTCCCAAACTTCCCTGAATTATGTCGCCTTAGAGTATCAGCATTTTGTTTTATGGCACCCCATGGACAAAAGTTTCTCATTAAGAAATTCAGAGAAAATGCTTAAATTAAAAAAATTGTGCTTACAAGTCATTTGATTTAGTTATCTGGTGGTTAGGTCTGTCCACACATTATACGACTGACAGTCCTGTACCACCAAACCAGTGGCGGCCGTGTAAGTGCACAACAGCAGCCCAGGGTGTCCCAGCACCCAGTTTGGGAACCACTGCATTAACTGAACAAATCTATTTAATTACCTTTTTTATGTGTTCCTGTGTTACATGACACATCTGAGTTCTTTGTTCGCATGTCAGAGAATACAGTTTGTCTGCTTCTTCTAATGCACTTTTATACCATCTCCCTGCTTTCTTCACTTTTTTTGCCTGGTATAAATGAAACGCAAATAATAAGATTTTACTCACTGGTAAATCTATTTCTCGTAGTCCGTAGTGGATGCTGGGAACTCCGAAAGGACCATGGGGAATAGCGGCTCCGCAGGAGACTGGGCACAACTAAAGAAAGCTTTTAGGTCACCTGGTGTGCACTGGCTCCTCCCACTATGACCCTCCTCCAAGCCTCAGTTAGGACACTGTGCCCGGACGAGCTGACATAATAAGGAAGGATTTTGAATCCCGGGTAAGACTCCTACCAGCCACACCAATCACACCGTATAACTCGTGATACTATACCCAGTTTAACAGTATGAAATATAACTGAGCCTCTCAACAGATGGCTCAACAATAACCCTTTAGTTAACAATAACTATGTACAAGTATTGCAGACAATCCGCACTTGGGATGGGCGCCCAGCATCCACTACGGACTACGAGAAATAGATTTACCGGTGAGTAAAATCTTATTTTCTCTGACGTCCTAGTGGATGCTGGGAACTCCGAAAGGACCATGGGGATTATACCAAAGCTCCCAAACGGGCGGGAGAGTGCGGATGACTCTGCAGCACCGAATGAGAGAACTCAAGGTCCTCCTCAGCCAGGGTATCAAAATTGTAGAATTTTGCAAACGTGTTTGCCCCTGACCAAGTAGCAGCTCGGCAAAGTTGTAAAGCCGAGACCCCTCGGGCAGCCGCCCAAGATGAGCCCACCTTCCTTGTGGAATGGGCTTTTACTGATTTAGGATGCGGCAGTCCAGCAGCAGAATGCGCCAGCTGAATTGTGCTACAAATCCAGCGAGCAATAGTCTGCTTAGAAGCAGGAGCACCCAGTTTGTTGGGTGCATACAGGATAAATAGCGAGTCAGTTTTCCTGACTCTAGCCGTCCTGGAAACATAAATTTTCAAGGCCCTGACTACGTCCAGTAACTTGGAATCCTCCAAGTCCTTAGTAGCCGCAGGCACCACAATAGGTTGGTTCAAGTGAAAAGCTGATACCACCTTAGGGAGAAACTGGGGACGAGTCCTCAATTCCGCCCTATCCATATGGAAAATCAGATAAGGGCTTTTACATGACAAAGCTGCCAATTCTGACACACGCCTGGCTGAAGCCAAGGCCAATAACATGAGATATTTTAGATCCACGGTTTTAAGTGGCTCAAACCAATGTGATTTTAAGAAACTCAACACCACGTTGAGATCCCAAGGTGCTACAGGAGGCACAAACGGGGGCTGAATATGCAGCACTCCTTTCACAAACGTCTGAACTTCAGGTAGTGAAGCTAGTTCTTTCTGGAAGAAAATCGACAGAGCCGAGATCTGTACCTTAATGGAGCCTAATTTCAGGCCCATAGTCACTCCTGCTTGTAGGAAATGCAGAAATCGACCTAGTTGAAATTCCTCTGTTGGGGCCTTTTTGGCCTCACACCAAGCAACATATTTCCGCCATATGCGGTGATAATGCTTTGCAGTTACATCTTTCCTGGCTTTAATCAGCGTAGGAATAACTTCCTCCGGAATGCCCTTTTCCTTCAGGATCCGGCGTTCAACCGCCATGCCGTCAAACGCAGCCGTGGTAAGTCTTGGAACAGACAGGGCCCCTGCTGCAGCAGGTCCTGTCTGAGCGGCAGAGGCCATGGGTCCTCTGAGATCATCTCTTGAAGTTCCGGGTACCACGCTCGTCTTGGCCAATCCGGAACCACGAGTATTGTTCTTACTCCTCGTTTTCTTATTATTCTCAGTACCCTTGGTATGAGAGGCAGAGGAGGGAACACATAAACTGACTGGTACACCCACGGTGTCACTAGAGCGTCCACAGCTATCGCCTGAGGGTCCCTTGACCTGGCGCAATATCTCTCTAGTTTTTTGTTAAGGTGGGACGCCATCATGTCCACCTGTGGCCGTTCCCATCGATTTACAATCAGCGTGAAGACTTCTGGATGAAGTCCCCACTCTCCCGGGTGGAGGTCGTGCCTGCTGAGAAAGTCTGCTTCCCAGTTGTCCACTCCCGGAATGAACACTGCTGACAGTGCTAGTACGTGATTTTCCGCCCATCGGAGAATCCTTGTGGCTTCTGCCATTGCCATCCTGCTTCTTGTGCCGCCCTGTCGATTTACATGGGCGACTGCCGTGATGTTGTCTGACTGGATCAGTACCGGCTGGTGTAGAAGCAGGGATTTTGCCTGATTTAGGGCATTGTAAATGGCCCTTAGTTCCAGAATATTTATGTGTAGGGAAGTCTCCTGACTCGACCATAGTCCTTGGAAGTTTCTTCCCTGTGTGACTGCCCCCCAGCCTCGAAGGCTGGCATCCGTGGTCACCAGGACCCAGTCCTGTATGCCGAATCTGCGGCCCTCTAGAAGATGAGCACTCTGCAGCCACCACAGCAGAGACACCCTGGTTCTTGGAGACAGGGTTATTAGGCGATGCATCTGAAGATGCGATCCGGACCATTGGTCCAACAGGTCCCACTGAAAGATTCTGGCATGGAACCTGCCGAAAGGAATTGCTTCGTAAGAAGCCACCATCTTTCCCAGGACCGGCGTGCAGTGATGCACCGATACCTGTTTTGGTTTCAGGAGGTCTCTGACTAGAGATGACAGCTCCTTGGCTTTCTCCTCCGGGAGAAACACTTTTTTCTGGACTGTATCCAGAATCATACCCAGGAACAGTAGACGTGTCGTCGGAACCAGCTGTGATTTTGGAATATTCAGAATCCAACCGTGCTGGTGTAGCACCTCCTGAGATAGTGCTACTCCCACCAACAACTGCTCCTTGGACCTCGCCTTTATTAGGAGATCGTCCAAGTACGGGATAATTAAAACTCCCTTTCTTCGAAGGAGTATCATCATTTCCGCCATTACCTTGGTAAACACCCTCGGTGCCGTGGAGAGTCCAAACGGCAGCGTCTGGAATTGGTAATGGCAATCCTGTACCACAAATCTGAGGTACTCCTGGTGAGGATAGTAAATGGGGACATGCAGGTAAGCATCCTTGATGTCCAGGGATACCATGTAATCCCCCTCGTCCAGGCTTGCAATAACCGCCCTGAGCGATTCCATCTTGAACTTGAATTTTTTTATGTATGTGTTCAAGGATTTCAAATTTAAAATGGGTCTTACCGAACCGTCCGGATTCGGTACCACAAACAGTGTGGAATAGTAACCCCGTCCTTGTTGAAGTAGGGGCACCTTGATTATCACCTGCTGGGAATACAGCTTGTGAATTGCCGCTAGCACAGCCTTCCTGTCTGAAGGAGTAATCGGCAAGGCAGATTTTAGGAACCGGTGGGGTGGAGACGCCTCGAATTCCAGTTTGTACCCTTGAGATACTATTTGCAGGATCCAGGGATCCACCTGTGAGCGAGCCCACTGATCGCTGACATTTTTGAGGCGGCCCCCACCGTACCTGGCTCCGCCTGTGGAGCCCCACCGTCATGCGGCGGACTTGGAAGAAGCGGGGGAGGACTTTTGCTCCTGGGAACCTGCTGTTTCTGTTTGTTGCAGCCTTTTTCCCCTACCTCTGCCTCTGGACAGAAAGGACCCGCCTTTTCCACGCCTGTTTTTCTGAGTCCGAAAGGACTGTACCTGATAAAACGGCGCCTTTTTAGGCTGTGAGGGAACATGGGGTAAAAATGCTGACTTCCCAGCAGTTGCTGTGGAAACTAGGTCCGAGAGACCATCCCCAAATAACTCCTCACCCTTATAAGGCAAAACTTCCATGTGCCTTTTTGAATCTGCATCCCCTGTCCACTGGCGAGTCCATAAGCCTCTCCTAGCAGAAATGGACAATGCACTTATTTTAGATGCCAGCCGGCAGATCTCCCTCTGTGCATCTCTCATGTATAAGACTGAGTCTTTTATATGCTCTATGGTTAGCAGAATAGTGTCCCTGTCTAGGGTGTCAATATTTTCTGACAGGGAATCTGACCACGCAGCGGCAGCACTGCACATCCATGCTGACGCAATAGCTGGTCTAAGTATAATGCCTGAGTGTGTATATACAGACTTCAGGATCGCCTCCTGCTTTCTATCAGCAGGTTCCTTGAGGGCGGCCGTAACCGGAGACGGTAGTGCCACCTTTTTAGACAAACGTGTGAGCGCTTTATCCACCCTAGGAGGTGTCTCCCAACGTGACCTATCCTCTGGCGGGAAAGGGAACGCCATTAGTAACTTCTTAGAGATTACCAATCTTTTATCAGGGAAAGCCCACGCTTCTTCACACACTTCATTTAATTCTTCTGATGGGGGAAAAACTACGGGTAGTTTTTTCTCCCCAAACATAATACCCTTTTTAGTGGTACCTGGGTTTATATCAGAAATTTGTAACACCTCTTTCATTGCTTCAATCATGCAACGAATGGCCTTAGTGGACATTAGACTAGACTCATCGTCGTCGACACTGGTGTCAGTATCCGTGTCGACATCCGCGTCTGCCATCTGAGGTAGCGGGCGTTTTAGAGCCCCCGATGGCCTTTGAGACGCCTGGACAGGCACGAGCTGAGAAGCCGGCTGTCCCGCATTTGGCATGTCGTCAAATTTTTTGTGTAAGGAGTCGACACGTGCATGCAATTCCTTGCATAAGTCCATCCACTCAGGTGTCTGCCCCGCAGGGGGTAACATCCCTTCTATAGGCATCTGCTCCGCCTCCACATCATTATCCTCATCAAACATGTCGACACAGCCGTACCGACACACCGCACACACACACACACACACACAGGGAATGCTCTAACAGAGGACAGGACCCACAAAAGCCCTTTGGGGAGACAGAGTGAGAGTATGCCAGCACACACCAGAGCGCTATATAATGCAGGGACTAACTGAATTATGTCCCCTATAGCTGCTGTTATATATACTGCGCCTAAATTTAGTGCCCCCCCTCTCTTTTTTACCCTTTTCTGTAGTGTAGACTGCAGGGGAGAGCCAGGGAGCTTCCTTCCAGCGGAGCTGTGAGGGAGAAATGGCGCCAGTGTGCTGAAAAAGATAGCTCCGCCCCTTTTTCGAGGACTTTTCTCCCGCTTTTTTATGGATTCTGGCAGGGGTAATTATCACATATATAGCCTCTGGGGCTATATATTGTGGTATTTTTGCCAGCCAAGGTGTTTTTATTGCTGCTCAGGGCGCCCCCCCCCCTAGCGCCCTGCACCCTCAGTGACCGGAGTGTGAAGTGTGTATGAGGAGCAATGGCGCACAGCTGCAGTGCTGTGCGCTACCTTGGTGAAGACTGATGTCTTCTGCCGCCGATTTTCCGGACCTCTTCTTGCTTCTGGCTCTGTAAGGGGGACGGCGGCGCGGCTCCGGGACCGAACACCAAGGCCAGTTCCATGCGGTCGATCCCTCTGGAGCTAATGGTGTCCAGTAGCCTAAGAAGCCCAAGCTAGCTGCAAGCAGGTAGGTTCGCTTCTTCTCCCCTTAGTCCCTCGCTACAGTGAGTCTGTTGCCAGCAGGTCTCACTGTAAAATAAAAAACCTAATTATATACTTTCTTTTTAGAAGCTCAGGAGAGCCCCTAGTGTGCATCCAACCTCGGCCGGGCACAAAATCTAACTGAGGCTTGGAGGAGGGTCATAGTGGGAGGAGCCAGTGCACACCAGGTGACCTAAAAGCTTTCTTTAGTTGTGCCCAGTTTCCTGCGGAGCCGCTATTCCCCATGGTCCTTTCGGAGTTCCCAGCATCCACTAGGACGTCAGAGAAAGTACATTATATATTAAAGGTACTGTGGTCTCTATTCAGGTTCAGTTGCAGATTCTGCTAAAAAGCAGAATCTGCTCCTGAGTATGATTGCATGCTGGGGGCCGCCCAGCACAGGGCAAGGCCGACCAGCATGCAAATGCAATGCAACTGCATTCACATCGCATAACAAGAACTTAGGGATGACCCCCTGCAGGAGCACTGCCGCCACCTTTTTCTTCGGAGCAGCTGGCCCGAAAATGGTCCAGACACGCCTCCGTCGTCCGGACCACTCCCAGAAAACGCTGCATTGATGCCCCCCGACGTCCGCCGCTGTCAATCACAGCGCGGTCGCATCCTTTAGTGATGCAATTGCACTGTGTAGGTACGCCGCGCATGCACAGATTACCGAAAATCACTTTTAACAAACTGCGATACAACCTGAATGAGAACCTGTATCCTCTCAATGTAATATATCTTAGATGTACATATCATCACAATATATTAGTATGTTTTATGAAATGACTTGCAGGATGTAATGGGGTGCGAGTATGTACAAATATGCAAGTTAAGCGCATATTTTGCAAACTCGACCAATGTAATATGGTGCGGGAACATGCAAACTCACGTTTCCTGCAATCCCAAAACTTGCATCCAGATGTTTTGCCATTACAGACATACAAGTCGGGCAACGTAATAGGGTGTGACCTAAAACATTACCAAAATCTAAAAAAAAAAAAAATCTATAAAAAAAAAAAAAAGACCAGCTTCTTGTTGGTGAGTTTGACAGAAGCATGCACAGATCAATGAGATCCCTGCATACTTCTGTCTGTAAAAGTGTTTAAAGGATGTGCAGTCCAAAGCACCCACTTACATATACTTACCTACTGTCCCACGCAGCCCTTCTGTCCCCTTGTCTAGTAGTAATCCTTGGGGTAACTGTAAAAATAGGATTTTAATACCTACCGGTAAATCCTTTTCCCCTAGTCCGTAGAGGATGCTGGGGACTCCAAAAGGACCATGGGGTATAGACGGGATCGCAGGAGCTTGGGCACACTAAAAAGACTTTGACTGGGTGTAAACTGGCTCCTCCCTCTATGCCCCTCCTCCAGACCTCAGTTATAGGAACTGTGCCCAGGAGAGACGGACATTTCGAGGATAGGATTTTTGTTAAACTAAGGTCGAGAAACATACCAGCCCACACCACAAACATACCGTACAACTTGAGTAGCATGAAACCAGATAACAGTATGAACTAACAACAGCAACAAGCTGAACATAACTGATACACAACCTCGTGTAACCGAAAATAACCAGTATCAACCTAACTGCAAGGAATAGTCCGCACTGGGATGGGCGCCCAGCATCCTCTACGGACTAGGAGAAAAGGATTTACCGGTAGGTATTAAAATCCTATTATCTCTTACGTCCTAGAGGATGCTGGGGACTCCAAAAGGACCATGGGGTCTATACCAAAGCTCCAGAACGGGCGGGAGAGTGCGGACGACTCTGCAGCACCGATTGAGCAAACATGAGGTCCTCATCAGCCAGGGTATCAAACTTGTAAAACTTAGCAAAGGTGTTTGAACCCGACCACGTAGCTGCTCGGCAAAGCTGAAGTGCCGATACCCCTCTGGCAGACGCCCAAGATGAGCCCACTTTCCTGGCAGAATGGGCCTATACTGACTTCGGCAACGGTAGCCCAGCCGAAGAATGAGCTTGCTGAATCGTATTACAAATCCAGCGTGCAATAGTTTGCTTAGAAGCAAGATTTCCAATCTTGTTAGAAGCATACAGGACAAACAGAGCCTCTGTTTTCCTGGTAAGAGCCGTTCTGGCGATGTAAATTTTCAAAGCTCTTACAACATCAAGAGACTTTGGAACCGCCACAGCATCTGTAGCCACAGGCACCACAATAGGTTGGTTAATGTGAAACGAAGAAACCACCTTCGGCAGAAATTGTTGACGAGTCCTCAATTCCGCTCTATCCAAATGGAAGATCAAATATGGACTCTTGTGAGACAAGGCCGCCAACTCTGACACTCGCCTGGCAGACGCCAGAGCCAAAAGCATGACCACTTTCCAAGTGAGAAACTTTAACTCAAGCTTACGCAAAGGTTCAAACCAGTGAGACATAAGAAACTGCAACACCACTTCAAGATCCCACGGCGCCACAGGCGGCACAAATGGAGGATGGATATGCAGCACTCCCTTCACGAAAGTCTGAACCTCTGGAAGGACGGACAATTCTTTTTGAAAGAAAATAGATAAAGCCAAAATCTGCACTTTGATGGAACCCATTTTCAGGCCTGCATCGACGCCTGCCTGCAAAAAATGGAGAAACCGACACAAGTGAAACTCCTCCACAGGAGCTGCTTTGGTTTCACACCACGAAACATACTTTCTCCAAATACGGTGATAATGTTTCGCCGTAACCTCCTTCCTAGCCTTAAGGAGAGTGGGGATGACCTCCCCGGGAATACCTTTTCGAGCTAAGATTTGGCGCTCAACTTCCACGCCGTCAAACGCAGCCGCGGTAAGTCCGGAAAAACACAGAGGGCCCATGCAGTAACGGGTCCTCTCTTAGAGGAAGCGGCCAAGGATCTACCACAAGCAATTCCCGAAGATCCGGATACCAGGCCCTGCGTGGAAAATCTGGAATAACGAGAATCGCCTGAACCCTTGTTCGTCGTATGATCCCCAGCACCTTTGGAATGAGAGGAAGCGGAGAGAACACATACACCGACTGAAACACCCACGGAGTCACCAGGGCGTCCACTGCACTGGCTTGGGGGTCCCGTGACCTGGAACAATACCTCGGAAGCTTCTTGTTGAGGCGAGACACCATCATGTCTATCAGAGGAATTCCCCAACGCCTTGTCACTTCTGCAAATACCTCTTGATGAAGAGCCCACTCTCCCGGATGGAGATCGTGTCTGCTGAGGAAGTCTGCTTCCCAGTTGTCCACGCCCGGGAGGAAGATTGCTGACAGAGTGCTCACGTGCTGTTCCGCCCAGCGAAGGATTCTTGTGGCCTCCGCCATAGCCGCCCTGCTCCTTGTTCCGCCTTGGCGGTTTACGTACGCCACCGCTGTATGTTGTCCGACTGGATCAGGACAGGACGACCCTGAAGAAGGCTCTTCGCTTGCAGCAGGCCGTTGTAAATGGCTCTTAACTCGAGAACATTTATGTGGAGACAAGATTCCTGGTTTGACCATTTTCCCTGGAAATTTCTTCCTTGCGTGACTGCGCCCCAGCCTCGGAGACTTGCATCTGTTGTCAGCAGGACCCAGTCCTGGATTCCGAATCGGCGTCCCTCTAGAAGGTGAGAGCTTTGGAGCCACCACAGGAGAGAAATCCTGGCCCTGGAAGATAGACTTATTTTCCTGTGCATGTGCAGGTGAGACCCGGACCATTTGTTCAGCAGATCCCACTGAAACACCCGGACATGAAACCTGCCAAACGGAATGGCTTCGTAAGCCGCAACCATCTTCCCTAGAACCCGAGTGCATTGATGAATCAACACACTTGTCGGCCTCAGAAGCTCCCTGACCATTGTCTGTATTTCCAGAGCTTTGTCTTCCGAAAGAAACACTCTCTGTAACTCCGTGTCTAGAATCATGCCCAGAAAGGGCAGCCGAGTGGCCGGGATCAACTGAAACGTCGGCAAATTTATAACCCAACCGTGTTGTCGCAGAACCAACAGAGAAAGATCCACATTTCTTAACAACTGTTCCTTGGACCTCGCCTTTATCAGGAGATCGTCCAAGTACGGGATAATTGTAACCCCTTGCTTGCGAAGTAGAACCATCATTTCTGCCATGACCTTGGTGAAAACCCTCGGGGCCGCGGAAAGCCCAAACGGCAACGTCTGAAATTGGTAATGACAATCCTGCACCGCAAATCTCAGGAAGGCCTGATGCGGAGGATATATCGCGACGTGTAAGTAGGCATCCTTTATGTCGACTGACGCCATAAAATCCTCCCCTTCTAGGCTGGAGATCACAGCTCGAAGAGATTCCATCTTGAACTTGAAAGTTTTCAAGTATGGATTGAGGGATTTTAGGTTCAGAATCGGTCTGACCGAACCGTCCGGCTTCGGTACGACAAAGAGGCTCGAATAGAACCCCTCCCCCCGTTGGGACGGGGGAACGGGAACAATGACCCTCTGTTGACACAACTTTTGTATCGCAGCATTTACCACATCTCTTTCAGGAAGAAACACTGGCAAGGCCGAAATGAAAAAGCGGTGAGGGGGCATCTCCTGAAACTCCAGCTTGTACCCCTGAGACACTATGTCTAAGACCCAAGGATCCAGGGCTAATTGAACCCAGACCTGACTGAAGATCCGGAGACGGCCCCCCACCGGCCCGGACTCCCGCAGGGGAGCCCCAGCGTCATGCGGTGGACTTGGTAGAGGCGGTGGAGGACTTTTGGTCCTGGGTGCCTGATCCTGCAGGCGACATCTTTCCCCTTCCTCTACCCTTTGAAGCGAGGAAGGACGAGCCTTTTCCTCGTTTGTATTTATTAGGTCGAAAGGACTGCATCTGCTGATGGGGTGCCTTTTTCTGTTGTGTGGGAACATAAAGAAGAAAAGATGACTTACCCGCAGTCGCGGTAGACACCAGGTCAGCCAGGCCGTCACCAAACAAGACACTACCTTTGAAGGGGAGAGCTCCCATATTTTTCTTGGAGTCGGCATCAGCATTCCATTGATGGATCCACAGCGCCCTCCTGGCCGAGTCCGCCATGGCATTGGCTCTTGATCCCAAGAGGCCAACATCCCTCGCCGCATCCTTTAGGTAATCTGCAGCGTCCTTGATATAACCAAGAGTCAAAAGAATATTATCTTTATCAAGGGTATCCATATCAGAAGCTAAATTATCAGCCCATTTAGCAACAGCACTACTCACCCATACCGACGCCACAGCAGGTCTGAGCAATGCACCCGTATTAACGAAAATGGCCTTCAAAGACGTTTCCAGCTTGCGATCCACCGGATCCTTGAGAGCAGCCGTGTCAGGGGACGGAAGCGCCAACTTCTTGGACAAATGGGATAGTGCCTTGTCGACATTCGGAGACGACTCCCATTTTACCCTGTCATCAGAGGGGAAAGGATACGCCATAAAAATTCTCTTGGGAATCTGCCACCTCTTGTCCGGCGACTCCCAAGTTTTTCACAAAAAGCATTCATTTCATGAGAAGGGGGAAACTTCACCTCAGGTTTTTTCCCTTTAAATAGGCAAATCCTTGTTTCCTGAACCGCAGGTTCATCAGACATATGTAAAACATCTTTAATAGCCACAATCATGTACTGAATACTCTTAACTACCCTTGGGTGCAAAGTAGCCTAATTAAAATCGACATCGGAATCTGAGTCCGTGTCGGCATCTGTATCTACCATCTGGGTAAATGAACGTTTTTGTGACCCTGAGGGGGTCTGCACCTGAGCCAAAACATCTTCCATGGATTTTCTCCATGTCTGTGTGTGAGAATCAGATTTATCCAACCTCTTAGACAACAAAGCAACATTAGCATTAAGTGTACTCAACATAGCAACCCAATCAGTAGTCGACTGTGTCGACACAGATATTTCCAGCTCCTTTTCTGCGCCTCCAGTAACTTCCTCCGGGGAGGAACACTCAGCCTCAGACATGCCGACACGAAGTACCGACACCCACACTGGCCAATAATGGGGATAGCCTACAGGGAAGCCCAGAGAGAGAAACACAGAGGAAGTGTGCCAGCTCACACCCCAGCGCCCATATATTACACCACACTAATATATGTCAGCAGCGCTGTACCAATAATAAGAAAAGCACTAAAAAATTTGTGTTTTGCTCCCTTTTACGTGTGAGGAGCCTGGAGGTCCGGGCCAGCGTTCTCTGCAGTGGCTGCGAAGAGAAGAAAATGGCGCTGGTGAGCTGTGCGGCTAAGCCCCGCCCCTTCCCGGCGCGCTTCAGTCCCGCCTGAATTAGAATTTTTTATACTGGCGGGGGTCTGCTATACGGTGCCGGGCACCGAATATCACTTTTAACAGTCTCCAATATTTCAGTAACTGCTGCCCGGGGCACCCCCAGCGCCCTGCACCACCCTGTGAGTGCCGTTAGTGGTATGTGTGGGAGCATGGAGCGCTGCGCTGTGCCTCCGTTACTGAAGTCTTCTGCCGTCTGAAGTCTTCGGTTCTTCTCATACTCACCCGGCTTCTGTCTTCTGTGAGGGGGGTGATGGCGTGGCTCCGGGAACATGCAGCTAGGCTAACCAAGTGACCGAACCCTCTGGAGCTAATGGTGTCCAGTAGCCTAAGAAGCAGAGCCCTTAACTAAGCAGAAGTAGGTCTGACTTCTCTCCCCTCAGTCCCTCGATGCAGGGAGCCTGTAGCCAGCAGGTCTCCCTGAAAAGAAAAAACTTAACAAAAGACTTTTTCCAGAGAAACTCAGTAGAGCTCCCCTAGTGTGTGTCCAGTCACTCCTGGGCACAAAGTCTAACTGAGGTCTGGAGGAGGGGCATAGAGGGAGGAGCCAGTTCACACCCAGTCAAAGTCTTTTGTATGCCCAAGCTCCTGCGGATCCTGTCTATACCCCATGGTCCTTTTGGAGTCCCCAGCATCCTCTAGGACGTAAGAGGGGAAAAAATTAGGATTTTAATTACCTACCGGTAAATCCTTTTGTGGTAGTCCATAGAGGATGCTGGGGTCCACATTAGTGCCATGGGGTATAGACGGGTCCACCAGGAGCCATTGGAACGTTAAGAGTTTAACAGTGTGGGTTGGCTCCTCCCTCTATGCCCCTCCTAACAGACTCAGTCTAGAAACTGTGCACGAGGACGCGGACATCTTCGAGAGAAGGATTATACACAGATAGTGGCGAGATTCATACCAGCTCACACATATAATGCAAACCAAGCTAACTAGCTTGAAACTCAGCAACAGCTGAAACAATACTTAACCAAGTCCTGAACTCAGCTCTATCCTCATGGAAAATTAAGTAGGGGCTTTTACAGGACAAAGCACCCAATTCCGACACACGTCGAGCAGAAGCTAAGGCCACAAAGTGACAGCCTTCCACGTGAGAAACTTAACCTAAGCCTCCTGTAAAGGCTCAAACCAATCCGATTGCAGGAACTGCAACACCACATTAAGATCCCAGGGTGCCGTTGGCGCCACTAAGGGAGGCTGGATGTCCAGAACCCCTTTCAAAAAGGTCTGAACCTCAGAGAAGGCAGCCAATTGTTTCTGGAAAAAAATTGATAAGGCCGAAATCTGGACCTTTATGGATCCCAAACGCAGACCCATTTCAACACCTGCTTGCAGGAAGAGTAGAAAACGTCCAAATTGAAACTCCACCGTAGGAAATTTCTTGGATTCACACCAAGACACATATATTTTCCAAATGCAATGCTAATGTTTAGACGTTACCCCTTTCCTAGCCTGTATCAGGGTAGGAATAACCTTGCTTGGAATACCCTTTCAGGCTAAGATCTGGCGTTCAACCGCCATGCCGTCAAACGTAGCCGCGGTAAGTCCTGATAAGCGAACGGCCTCTGTTGCAGAAGGTCCTCCCGAAGAGGAAGAGGCCACGGTTCTTCTAGCAGTAGGTCCAGAATATCTGCGTACCAAGCTCGCCTTGGCCAGTCCGGAGCAATGAGAATTGCCTGAACCCTTGTTCTCTTTATGAGCTTTAGAATTCCTGGAATGAGTGGAAGTGGAGGGAACAAGTACACTGACTTAAAACACCCACGGAGTTACCAGGGCATCCACCGCCACTGCTTGAGGGTCTCTCGACCTTAAACAGTACCTCCGAAACTTCTTGTTGAGACGTGAGGACATCGGGGTATATTTACTAAGGTCCCGATTTTGACCGAGATGCCGTTTTTTCTTCAAAGTGTCATCTCGGTAATTTACTAAGCAAAAATCACGGCAGTGATGAGGGCATTCGTAATATTTTGGAAGTCCTAGGAAAAAATCACGAATCAATACACCATCGGTCAAATACGCCTGCAATTTGGTAGAAATCGGGAATTTACTAAAAAGTGCAAAACACAAACACTGCCGACAATAGCCAAACACTGCCGTGCTAAAATACAAATCGTGAAAAAGTGCTAAAAAAAAACAGACCTGCTTTTTTATCCCGTGTTTGTATAGGCATGCACGGATCCATGAGATCCGTGCATGTTTTTCAGTGGGAAGGGGGGGAAATGTTCTAAAATTAAAAAAAAAAAATGCGTGGGATCCCCCCTCCTAAACCAAACCAGCCTCGGGCTCTTTGAGCCAGCCCTGGTTGCAAAAATATGGGGAAAAAATTGACAGGGGTTCCCCCATATTTAAGCAACCAGCACCGGGCTCTGCGCCTGGTCCTGGTTCCAAAAATACGGGGGACAAAAAGCATAGGGGTCCCCCATATTTTTGAAACCAGCACCGGGCTCCACTAGCTGGACAGATAATGCCACAGCCGGGGGTCACTTTTATACAGTGCCTTGCGGCCGTGGCATCAAATATCCAACTAGTCACCCCTGGCCGGGGTACCCTGGGGGAGTGGGGACCCCTTCAATCAAGGGGTCCCCCCCCAGCCACCCAAGGGCCAGGGGTGAAGCCCGAGGCTGTCCCCCCCATCCAATGGGCTGCGGATGGGGGGCTGATAGCCTTTGTTCAAAGTGAATGATATTGTTTCTAGTAGCAGTACTACAAGGCCCAGCAAGCCTCCCCCGCAAGCTGTTACTTGGAGAACCACAAGTACCAGCATGCGGCAGAAAAATGGGCCCGCTGGTACCTGTAGTACTACTACTAAAAAAATACCCCAATAAAGACATTACACACACACCTTGAAAGTATAACTTTAATACATCCATCCACACCTCCATATACACATACTTACCTTATGTTCCCACGCAGGTCGGTCCTCTTCTCCAGTAGAATCCATGGTGTACCTGTAAAAAAAATTATACTCACATAATCCATGGTTGAAGGCTCCTCTGCTTGTAATCCTTTTGTAATCCACGTACTTGAAAAAATAAAAAAACGGACACCCGACCACGAACTGAAAGGGGACCCATGTTTTCACATGGGCCCCCTTTCCCCGAATGCCAGAAACCCACTCTGACTGATGTCTAAGTGGGTTTCTTCAGCCAATCAGGGAGCGCCACGTTGTAGCACCCTCCTGATCGGCTGTGTGCTCCTGTACTGTCTGACAGGCGGCACACGGCAGTGTTACAATGTAGCGCCTATGCGCTCCATTGTAACCAATGGTGGGAACTTTCAGGTCAGCGGTTGACCGAAAGTGACCTCACCGCTGACCACAAAGTTCCCACCATTGGTTACAACGGAGCGCATAGGCGCTACATTGTAACACTGCCGTGTGCCGCCTGTCATACAGTACAGGAGCACACAGCCGATCAGGAGGGTGCTACAACGTGGCGCTCCCTGATTGGCTGAAGAAACCCACTTAGACATCAGTCAGAGTGGGTTTCTGGCATTCGGGGAAAGGGGGCCCATGTGAAAACATGGGTCCCCTTTCAGTTCGTGGTCGGGTATCCGTTTTTTTATTTTTTCAAGTACGTGGATTACAAAAGGATTTACCGAGGAGCCGAAAACACTGGATTATGTGAGTATAATTTTTTCTACAGGTACACCTTGGATTCTACTGGAGAAGAGGACCGACCTGCGTGGGAACATAATGTAAGTATGTGTATATCGAGGTGTGGTTGGATGTATTAAAGTTATACTTTCAAGGTGTGTGTGTAATGTCTTTTTTGTGGTATTTTTTTAGTAGTAGTACTACAGGTACCAGCGGGCCCATTTTTCCGCCGCATGCTGGTACTTGTGGTTCTCCAAGTACCAGCTTGCGGGGGAGGCTTGCTGGGCCTTGTAGTACTGCTACTAAAAACAATATCAAACACTTATCACAAAGGCTATCAGCCCCCCATCCGCAGCCCATTGGATGGGGGGGACAGCCTCGGGCTTCACCCCTGGCCCTTGGGTGGCTGGGGGGGGACCCCTTGATTGAAGGGGTCCCCACTCCCCCAGGGTACCCCTGCCAGGGGTGACTAGTTGGATATTTGATGCCACGGCCGCAAGGCACTGTATAAAAGTGACCCCCGGCTGTGGCATTATCTGTCCAGCTAGTGGAGCCCGGTGCTGGTTTCAAAAATACGGGGGAACCCTACTCTTTTTGTCCCCCGTATTTTTGGAACCAGGACCAGGCGCAGAGCCCGAAGCTGGTTGCTTAAATATGGGGGAACCCCTGTCCATTTTTTCCCCATATTTCTGCAACCAGGATCGGCTAAAAGAGCCCGAGGCTGGTTTGCCTTAGGAGGGGGGACCCCACGCAATTTTTTTTCTGAAAATTTAGAACATTTCACCCCCCTTCCCACTGAAAAACATGCACGGATCTCATGGATCCGTGCATGCCTATACAAACACGGGATAAAAAAGCAGGTCTGTTTTTTTTTAGCACTTTTTCACGATTTGTATTTTAGCACGGCAGTGTTTGGCTATTGTCGGCAGTGTTTGTGTTTTGCACTTTTTAGTAAATTACCGATTTCTACCAAATTGCAGGCGTATTTGACCGATGGTGTATTGATTCGTGATTTTTTCCTAGGACTTCCAAAATATTACGAATGCCCTCATCACTGCCGTGATTTTTGCTTAGTAAATTACCGAGATGACACTTTGAAGAAAAAACGGCATCTCGGTCCAAATCGGGATCTTAGTAAATTTACCCCACTGTGTCAAGTCCATTCCAGGACTGACTGAGGAGTATGAGACGAGTTCCCACCGGTGTGGGTTCCAGCAAGATAGACCCAGCGATCTGCGGTGGACGTGGTAGAAACAGAGGACGATATCTGCTTCTGCGAACTTGAAAAGGTCGCAGACTTCTTACCTTTTCACCTTCCTCTACCTGCAAAGAAGGGGAAAATAAGAATTTACTCACCGGTAATTCTATTTCTCGTAGTCCGTAGTGGATGCTGGGAACTCCGTAAGGACCATGGGGAATAGACGGGATCCGCAGGAGACTGGGCACTCTTAAAATAAAGATAAGGTACTATATCTGGTGTGCACTGGCTCCTCCCTCTATGCCCCTCCTCCAGACCTCAGTTAGGGAAACTGTGCCCGGAAGAGCTGACATTACTAGGAAAGGATTTGGAATCCAGGGTAAGACTCATACCAGCCACACCAATCACACTGTACAACTCGTGATAACCATACCCAGTTAACAGTATGAACAACAACTGAGCCTCAGTAACAGATGGCTCATAACAATAACCCTTTAGTTAAGCAATAACTATATACATGTATTGCAGAGAGTCCGCACTTGGGACGGGCGCCCAGCATCCACTACGGACTACGAGAAAATAAGAATTTACTCACCGGTAATTCTATTTCTCGTAGTCCGTAGTGGATGCTGGGTACTCCGTAAGGACCATGGGGAATAGACGGGCTCCGCAGGAGACTGGGCACTCTTTAAAGAAAGATTAGGTACTACATCTGGTGTGCACTGGCTCCTCCCTCTATGCCCCTCCTCCAGACCGCAGTTAGGGAAACTGTGCCCGGCAGAGCTGACATTACTAGGAAAGGATTTGGAATCCAGGGTAAGTCTCTAACTAGCCACACCAATCACACCGTACAACTCGTGATAACTATACCCAGTTAACAGTATGAACAACAGCTGAGCCTCATTAACAGATGGCTCAGAACAAAAAACCCTATAGTTAAGCAATAACTATATACAAGTATTGCAGAAGTCCGCACTTGGGACGGGCTCCCAGCATCCACTACGGACTACGAGAAATAGAATTACCGGTGAGTAAATTCTTATTTTCTCTGACGTCCTAGTGGATGCTGGGTACTCCGTAAGGACCATGGGGATTATACCAAAGCTCCCAAACGGGCGGGAGAGTGCGGATGACTCTGCAGCACCGAATGAGCAAACTCAAGGTCCTCCTCAGCTAGGGTATCAAACTTGTAGAATTTTGCAAACGTGTTTGATCCCGACCAGGTAGCAGCTCGGCAAAGTTGTAAAGCCGAGACCCCTCGGTCAGCCGCCCAAGAAGAGCCCACCTTCCTCGTGGAATGGGCTTTGACTGATTTAGGATGCGGCAGTCCAGCCGCAGAATGTGCAAGTTGAATCGTGCTACAGATCCAGCAAGCAATATTCTGCTTAGAAGCAGGAGCACCCAGCTTGTTGGGTGCATGCAGGATAAACACCGAGTCAGTTTTTCTGACTCTAGCCGTCCTGGAAACATAGATTTTCAGGGCCCGGACTACATCCAGCAACTTGGAAGCCTCCAAGTCCCGAGTAGCCGCAGGCACCACAATAGGTTGGTTCAAATGAAACGCTGATACCAACTTAGGGAGAAATTGGGGACGAGTCCTCAATTCTGCCCTATCCATATGGAAGATCAGATAGGGGCTTTTACATGACAAAGCCGCCAAATCTGACACACGCCTAGCCGAAGCCAAGGCTAAAAGCATGACCACTTTCCACGTGAGATATTTCAACTCCACGGTCGGAAGTGGCTCAAACCAATGTGATTTTAGGAAATCCAACACAACGTTGAGATCCCAAGGTGCCACTGGAGGCACAAAAGGGGGCTGAAAATGCAGCACTCCCTTAACAAACGTCTGAACTTCAGGCAGTGAAGCCAGTTCTTTTTGAAAGAAAATAGACAGGGCCGAAATCTGGACTTTAATGGATCCCAATTTTAGGCCCATAGTCACTCCTGACTGTAGGAAGTGCAGAAATCGACCCAGCTGAAACTCCTCTGTTGGGGCCTTCATAGCCTCACACCAAGCAACATATTTTCGCCATATGCTGTGATAATGTTTTGCTGTCACATCCTTCCTAGCTTTTATCAGCGTAGGGATGACTTCAACCGGAATGCCCTTTTCCATCAGGATCCGGCGTTCAACCGCCATGCCGTCAAACGCAGCCGCGGTAAGTCTTGGAACAGACAGGGCCCCTGCTGTAGCAGGTCCTGTCGGAGCGGCAGAGGCCAAGGGTCCTCTGAGATCATTTCTTGTAGTTCCGGGTACCAAGTCCTTCTTGGCCAATCCGGAACGATGAGTATAGTTCTTACTCCTCTCTTTCTTATTATCCTCAGTACCTTTGGTATGAGAGGAAGAGGAGGGAACACATAAACCGACTGGTACACCCACGGTGTCACTAGAGCGTCCACAGCTATCGCCTGAGGGTCCCTTGACCTGGCGCAATATCTTTTTAGCTTTTTGTGTAGGCGGGATGCCATCATGTCCACCTGTGGCCGTTCCCAACGATTTACAATCAGCTGGAAGACTTCTGGATGAAGTCCCCACTCTCCCGGGTGGAGGTCGTGCCTGCTGAGGAAGTCTGCTTCCCAGTTGTCCACTCCCGGAATGAACACTGCTGACAGTGCTATCACGTGATTTTCCGCCCATCGGAGAATCCTTGTGGCTTCTGCCATCGCCATCCTGCTTCTTGTGCCGCCCTGTCGGTTTACATGGGCGACCGCCGTGATGTTGTCTGACTGAATCAGCACCGGTTGGTTTTGAAGCAGGGGTTCTGACTTGACTCAGGGCATTGTAAATGGCCCTTAGTTCCAGAATATTTATGTGAAGGGAAGTATCCTGACTTGACCACTGTCCTTGGAAGTTCCTTCCCTGAGTGACTGCCCCCCAACCTCGGAGGCTTGCATCCGTGGTCACCAGGACCCAGTCCTGTATGCCGAATCTGCGGCCCTCGAGAAGATGAGCACTCTGCAGCCACCACAGCAGACACACCCTGGCCCTCGGGGACAGGGTGATCAGCCGATGCATCTGAAGATGCGATCCGGACCACTTGTCTAACAGATCCCACTGAAAGATCCTTCAATGGAACCTGCCGAACGGAATTGCTTCGTAAGAAGCTACCATCTTTCCCAGGACTCGCGTGCAGTGATGCACCGACACCTGTTTTGGTTTCAGGAGGTCCCTGACCAGAGATGACAATTCCTGGGCCTTCTCCACCGGGAGAAACACCTTCTTCTGTTCTGTGTCCAGAATCATGCCCAAGAACAGCAGACGCGTCGCAGGAATCAGCTGCAACTTTGGGATATTCAGAATCCAGCCGTGCTGTTGCAGCACTTCCCGAGATAGTGCTACGTTGACTGCTCCTTGGACCTCGCCTTTATAAGGAGATCGTCTAAGTACGGGATAATTATAACTCCCTTCTTCCGAAGGAGTATCATCATTTCGGCCATTACCTTGGTCAATACCCTCGGTGCCGTGGACAGACCAAACGGCAACGTCTGGAATTGGTAATGACAGTCCTGTACCACAAACCTGAGGTACTCCTGGTGAGGTGGGTAAATGGGGACATGCAGATAAGCGTCCTTGATGTCCAGCGACACCATAAAATCCCCCTCTTCCAGGCTTGCAATAACAGACCTGAGCGATTCCATTTTGAACTTGAACTTCCTTACATAAGTGTTCAAGGATTTTAAATTTAGAATGGGTCTCACCGAACCGTCTGGTTTCGGTACCACAAACATTGTGGAATAGTAACCCCGTCCCTGTTGAAGGAGGGGAACCTTGATTATCACCTGCTGAAGGTACAGCTTGTGAATAGCCGCCAGCACTACCTCCCTTTCCCTGGGAGCCGCTGGCAAGGCTGATTTGAGTTAACGGCGAGGGGGAGTCGCCTCGAACTCCAGCATGTATCCCTGAGATACCATGACCCGCTTGCCTTTCTGAGGCCGAAAGGACTGTACTTGATAATACGGTGCTTTCTTAGGCTGTGAGGGAACCTGAGGTAAAAAAGTCGACTTCCCAGCTGTTGCTGTGGATACAAGGTCCGAGAGACCGTCCCCAAACAATTCCTCACCCTTATAAGGCAAAACCTCCATGTGCCTTTTAGAATCAGCATCACCTGTCCACTGCCGAGTCCATAATACTCTCCTGGCAGAAATGGACATTGCATTAATTGTAGATGCCAGCCGGCAAATGTCCCTCTGTGCATCCCTCATATACAAGACGACGTCCTTTATATGCTCTATGGTTAGCAAAATAGCATCCCTGTCGAGGGTATCAATGTTGTCTGACAGGGTATTGCAGCACTACACATCCATGCTGAAGCAATAGCAGGTCTCAGTATAGTACCTGAGTGTGTATATACAGACTTCAGGATAGCCTCCTGCTTTCTATCTGCAGGCTCCTTTAAGGCGGCCGTATCCTGAGACGGCAGTGCCACCCTTTTAGATAATCGTGTGAGCGCCTTGTCCACCCTAGGGGATGTCTCCCAGCGTAACCTATCAGTTGGCTGGAAAGGGTACGCCATCAGTAACCTCTTAGAAATCACTAGTTTCTTATCAGGGGAACACCACGCTTCTTTACACAATTCATTGAATTCATCAGATGGGGGAAAAGTCACTGGCTGCTTTTTCTCCCCAAACATAATACCCTTTTTAGTGGTAACCGGGTTAATGTCAGAAATGTGCAACACATTTTTCATTGCCGTAATCATGCATCGGATGGCCCTTGTGGACTGTACATTTGTCTCATCCTCGTCTACACTGGAGTCAGACTCCGTGTCGACATCTGTGTCTGCCATCTGAGCTAGCGGGCGTTTTTGAGCCCCTGATGGCCTCTGAGACGCCTGGGCAGGCGCGGGCTGAGATGCCGGCTGTCCCAAGGCTGTTACGTCATCGAACCTTTTATGTAAAGAGTTGACACAGTCGGTTAATACCTTCCACATATCCATCCACTCCGTTGTCGGCCCCGTAGGGGGCGACATCACACATATCGGCTCCTGCTCCGCCTCCACGTAGCCCTCCTCATCAAACATGTCGACACAGCCGTACCGACACACCGCACACACACAGGGAATGCTCTGACTGAGGACAGGACCCCACGAAGTCCTTTGGGGAGACAGAGAGAGAGTATGCCAGCACACACCACAGCGCTATATAACACAGGGATTTTCACTATACTGAGTGATTTTTCCCAATAGCTGCTTATTAACACAAATTGCGCCTAAATTTATGTGCCCCCCCCTCTCTTTTTTACCCTTGTTGTACTGGATACTGCAGGGGAGAGCCTGGGGAGCGTCTTTTCAGCGGAGCTGTGAAGAGAAAATGGCGCTGGCTGTGCTGAGGAAGATAGCCCCGCCCCCTCAGCGGCGGGCTTCTCTCGCTTTTTATAATGTTAATGGCGGGGGTTTTTGCACATATACAGTGTTATACACTGTATTATGTGCTATTTGTGCCAAAAAGGTAAACTAATTGCTGCCCAGGGCGCCCCCCCCCCCAGCGGCCTGCACCCAACAGTGACCGGAGTGTGTGGTGTGGTGTGCTATGGGAGCAATGGCGCACAGCTGCAGTGCTGTGCGCTACCTTAATGAAGACAGGAGTCTTCAGCCGCCGTTTTTCATCTTTATCTTCCGTCTTCTGGCTCTGCAAGGGGGACGGCGGCGCGGCTCCGGGAACGGACGATCGAGGTCGGGCCCTGTGTTCGATCCCTCTGGAGCTAATGGTGTCCAGTAGCCTTAGAAGCACAAGCTAGCTGCAAGCAGGTAGGTTTGCTTCTCTCCCCTCAGTCCATCGTAGCAGTGAGTCTGTTGCCAGCAGATCTCACTGAAAATAAAAAACCTAACAAAAACTTTCTTTTCTAGTGAGCTCAGGAGCACTAGGTGCATCCAGCTCTGGCCGGGCACAGATTCTAACTGAGGTCTGGAGGAGGGGCATAGAGGGAGGAGCCAGTGCACACCAGATATAGTACTTAATCTTTCTTTTAAGAGTGCCCAGTCTCCTGCGGAGCCCGTCTATTCCCCATGGTCCTTACGGAGTTCCCAGCATCCACTAGGACGTCAGAGAAAACAAAACGGTATCCAACCGGTCAAAATGACTGCATCCCACAAAAAATGCGTCACCAACCGTTGTGAGGGAACATAGCTCAGGACAGTAGACTTACCAGTGGTATCTGCCGAGATCAACTTAACCAAGCCATCCCCAAACCAGATTATCCCTTCATCGGGAAGATACTCCAGTATTTCTCAGAGTCAGTGCATACCTCTTGTAGTCGCACGGCAGCATGCTGCAATGTTCTAGATAAGACCCAAGGAATATCCCATTTCTCCCCAGGGTAATTATATCAGATAACAAGGTAACCGACCATCTTTGAATACAAGCACACCCCCATGCGTATGTAATGCAAATATCATCAGAGCATATAATTAAAATTATAACTTAGCTTCCTGTATACGATCCTTGGTGACAGGGCCCCGTGCCGACCAGGGGTAGACATTCACTTTATTCTATCCACGGCGGGAGAAGAATAAACACTCGGACTCCTCGTGAGGATTCGAGACCATCTTGTCATGGCTGACCTAGAGCTTCATCAACAGAGCGACCAGCACATGAGAAGGAATAACTTTACTTCAGCATTCATAATAAATTATAATATAAATGTACACATTTAAATACACATATATACACATATATCTATATATACATCTCATATATATATATATATATATATATATATATATATTTAAAATCTGTCAGGAACATCAGGGTCCCTAGTGACAATTATATGTTCTGAATGTGTATGGACATGTAGTGAATGCCAATGTTGTGGATCTAATCAGGAAATACTATGGCCGACATAGAACATAGTATTCGTGTCGACAACAGGGAGTAGTGACTGGGCAAAGTAACATATTTGTGACCCCGAGGGATCTGAGGGAAACATATACCTAATTTCACTAGGACGCCCCCACAAATACTATCACGTCTGTTCTTGAGCTACAGCTCACTACAACGTAACATACATATATACACCTACAGGTATAGGTTGTTTATATTATTTTACACCCAGTCATAATAATTGGTGCCGACAGGGTGACCCACATACTTCTGTGTTCCCCACACAGTGCTTACTTTGGCAAAGCTCACCACTACTGACATGCTGACACTTAATCTCATGAATCAAGTACCATCTGGAGTCGGCACTGCCGACAGAGGGATACCCATATCTGTTTGCGGTAGATCACTCACACATGTCGACACACGTGTACTAAACACCCACCAGCATTGCTAACATGGGCAGATTTCTGACAGGGAAACCACAGAAAACTCAAACCAACTCCGTGTACACACGCACACTATATACATATATCTATAGTGCCACATGGTTGAACCTATATTGCACTAAATAACTGTGCCCCCCCCCCCCCCTCATTTTACACTGCTAGGTGTTTAAAAGTGTTTTGGCGGGCCCAGCATCTCTGTGAGGAGAAAATGGACTGTATAGAGTTGTGAGGGCTAAGCCACGCCCCCTTCTCTGCGCGCTTCAGCCCCCCTATTTTTTTACAGTTTTATACTGGCGGGGTTCCGTATACAGTGCCTATGCACTGTATACATCTTTGCCAGGGTTATATTGCGAGGTATATTGTTGCCCAGGGCGCCCACCCTGCACCCTTGTAGTGGCGCTTGTATGTGGGAGCAATGGCGTGCAGCGCGACCGCTGCGCGTTACCTCCGAGACTCTGAAGTCTTCTGCCGTCACTGAAGTCTTCTGTTCTTCTAATACTCACCCGGCTTCTTTCTTCTGGCTTTGTGAGGGGGTGACGGCGCGGCTCCGGGAACGAGCAGCTAGGCGAACCAAGTGATCAGACCCTCTGGAGCTAATGGTGTCCAGTAGCCTAAGAAGCTGAGCCCTTGAACTCAGAAGAAGTAGGTCTGCTTCTCTCCCCTCAGTCCCACGATGCAGGGAGCCTGTAGCCAGCAGGTCTCCCTGAAAATAAGAAACCTAACATAAAGTATTTTCAGAGAAACTCAGGAGAGCTTCCCTAGTGTGTGTCCAGTCTTCTCTGGGCACAGAGTCTAACTGGGGTCTGGAGGAGGGGCATAGAGGAAGGAGCCAGTTCACACCCATACAAAGTATTATAGTGTGCCCATGTCTCCTGAGGATCCCGTCTATACACCATGGTCCTTTTGGAACCCCAGCATCCTCTAGGATGTAGGAGAAATAAGGGGGAGCCCTGTCTTTTTTCTACCATATTTTTGGAACTAGGACTGGTCCAAAAGCCCGGTGTTGGTTGTTAAAATACAGGGAGACCCCTACTAAATTTTTCCATGAATATTAGCAACCAGGGGGTATATTTACTAAAATTCGTATTTATGTCGACTTGGTGGGAGATCAATCACGATTGGCATCGAATGTGTGAATTTGCAACTTTTTGATTTTTTTACGCCTCATTTACTAAGCTGTTGTATTTTGATTATTTTCATTTTTCGATGTCGATGTCATTCGTGTTTTTCAAAGGTAGAATGCGGACGATTTTGTGTTTTTGCGGCCGTGTTGTGTTTTTTTTTTACAAATTCGTCATTTGAATGTTACGGCAGTGTTTCTCCGTTCCCGGCCGCGATTTTTTTCTAACTTTCGTTTTTGTCACTCGTCCGTGATTGGTTTGTTTCCTGATGGAGGAGTGTCTGTGCTCATTACTATAAAATTGCCTCAAACCGACCGAACCTCGTGGGTTTAGCTAGTGGAGAGGTGAAAGGAAGTGGTGTTTGGTGTTGGTGAGTAGTTTGGAGTATTTGGTGGATTGGAAGTGGTTTATTTCGATTGCTGAGTGCTGTACTGTGTGTGTAAGTAGTCTTGTCATACTTGTTGTGTAGTTATTTAAAAGTCTGTTTACTTTTTTGTCTTTGTTAAAAAAAAATTCAGTCTAGTGTGTGTGTGTGTGTGTGTGTGTGTGTGTGTGTGTGTGTGTGTGTGTGTGTGTGTGTTTGGTGTGTGGTGTGTAGTGGTAGTGGAGGAGTGTGTTTTGTGGGGGGTTTTTTATCAGTGTTTTTTGTTGTTTGTCCTGAATATGTCCCAGTCAGAGGTGAGTGAGGTGGCGGAGGTGAGTGAGGTGGAGGAGGTGAGTGAGAGGGAGGAGGTGAGTGAGAGGGAGGAGGTTAGTGAGGTGGAGGAGGAGGGGGAGGTTGGTTCCGCAGACTCAAGTGAGAGTGACAGTGATGGTGCTGTGGCTCCGCAGCCACGCACCACTACAAAGACGGGCCGCAATGTGAAATTCAGCTATGCAGAGAATGTTGCATTGGTGCGTGAGCTGAGGCATCATCGTCAGCTGTTTGGGCCTGATGCTGCCAAGGTTCCTTCACGCAGTAAGAGTGTTCTGTGGGGGAAGGTAGTAGCGGCAGTTAATAGTGAGGGTGTGGTGAGGAGGACCGAGGACACGTGTCATAAGCGTTTCTACGACATCAAGCGCCGTGTCAAGGCTAAGATGGCGAAGGAGGCTAAGTCAGCCAGACAAACAGGGGGTGGCCATCCCTTCAGAGCGTCATATCGGGATTGGGAGGAGCCTGTGCGGTCCCTTATTCCGCCAGAAGTGGTTGGTGCGACTTATGTCCGGGATTCGGATCGTCCAAGGCAGGATGGTGAGTTTGTGGTACAATATTTATATTATTTTAACATATGTGCTTTGTCCTTAGTTGTCTGAAATGTATTGTAGCTAATTGTGTTTGTAAGTTGGTTACTTTTTCAAATGTGTTGGTGATGTAGTTTTGTGCATAAATAGTTATGTTATTTCCCTTTGTATTGTGAAGTCAGCAGTTGTCCTGTCCCTTTTGCTGCATCTAAAAAAAAAAAATTTGTATTTTTTTGGGGGGGGGGGGTTTGCCTTTAAATGAAGTGTGTCTCATGTGTTTTCATGAATGTTTAATCCTTTTTTTTTTTATGTATTTATGGTTAATGTATGTTGTTGTGGATAGGCCTTTGTGTGCAAGATGTGATTATTGCCGCAGATTTTTTTTTTTTTTAAATAATAAAATAGGATTTTAAATACCTACCGGCAAATCCTTTCCTATGACGCCGTAGAGGATGTTGGGCACTCTCAAAAGACCATGGGGTGTAGACGGGATCCGCAGGAGACATGGGCACTTTAAGACTTTCAAAGGGGCGTGACCTGGCTCCTCCCTCTATATCCCTCCCCAGACTCAGTTTGGAACTGTGCCCGGCGAGACGGACATTATGAGGAAAGGACTTAACAAACAAGGTGAGCCAACACCAGCTCACGCCATAAGCATGCCATATAACATGGCAGATAACTGAACACATGTCAACGGACATGGACAAAACCTCAGCAACAAGCTGAAGAAAAAAACAAAAACACAACCTGTGTGTAACCAGAACTAAACTGCAGATACAGTGCGCACTGGGACGGGCGCCCAACATCCACTACGGACTCATAGAAAAGGATTTACCGGTAGGTATTTAAAATCCTATTTTCTATTTCGTCCTAGAGGATGTTGGGCACTCTCAAAAGACCATGGGGTTTATACCAAAGCTCAATAGCGGGCGGGAGAGTGCGGATGACTCTGCAGCACCGATTGACCAAATTTAAGGTCTTCATCGGCCAAGGTATCAAACTTGTAGAATTTAGCAAACTTGTTCGACCCCGACCAAGTAGCAGCTCGGCAAAGTTGCAATGCCGAGACAAACCGGGCAGCCGCCCAGGACGAACCCACCTTCCTAGTGGAATGGGCCTTCACTGATTTCGGCAACAGCAAGCCTGCCGTTGAATGAGCCTGCTGAATCGTCTGACATATCCAGTGGGCAATGGTCTGCTTGGAAGCAGGAACCCCAATCTTATTGGAAGCATACAAGATAAACAGAGACTCTGTTTTCCTCAATGGAGCCGTCCTGGCTACATAAATCTTTAAAGCTCTGACCACATCCAGAGACTTATTCTCAACCAAAGCGCCAGTAGCCACTGGCACCACAATAGGTTGGTTGATATGAAAAGAGGAAAACACCTTTGGCAGAAATTGTTGCCGAGTTCACAACTCTGCTCTATCTTCATGGAAAATTAAATAAGGGCTCATGTGAGACAAGGCCGCCAACTCCGACACCCGCCTTGCGGATGCCAACGCCAACAAAATGACAACTTTCCAAGTGAGGAATTTTAACTCCACTTTACGCAAAGGTTCAAACCAATGTGACTGAAGGAACGATAATACGACGTTAAGGTCCCAAGGTGCCACAGGGGGCACAAAAGGAGGTTGGATGTGCAACACCCCTTTCACAAAGGTCTGCACTTCAGGAAGTGAGGCCAATTGTTTCTGAAAGAAAATGGACAAGGCAGAAATCTGCACTTTAATGGAGCCTAATTTAAGGCCCGCATCCACTCCATTCTGTAGAAAATGGAGAAAACGTCCAAGGTCAAATTTCTCCACTGGAGCTCTCTTGGACTCGCACCAGGAAATATATTTCCTCCAATTACGGTGATAGTGCTTTGACGTCACAGCCTTCCTGGCAAGAATAAGAGTAGGTATGACTTCACTGGGAATACCCTTCAGGGCTAAAATCTGGCGTTCAACCACCATGCCGTCAAACGTAGCCGCTGTAAGTCTTGGTGGACGAACGGCCCCTGCCGCAGCAGGTCCTCACGAAGAGGAAGAGGCCAGGGATCGTCGACTAGTAACGTCTGAAGATCCAGGTACCACGTTCTCCTTGGCCAATCTGGGGCTACAAGGAGCGCTGGAATGTTTGTTCTTTTTAGAAGTCTCAACACCTTTGGGATGAGAGGAAGCGGAGGGAAAATGTACACCGACGGAAACACCCAGGGTGTTGTCAGCGCATCCACTGCCTCCGCCTGAGGGTCCCTGGACCTGGAACAATACCTCAGAAGTTTTCTGTTGAGGCGAGAAGACATCATGTCTATATGTGGAACCCCCCATCGAACTGTTATCAGTGCGAAGACCTCCTGATGGAGGCTCCACTCTCCTGGATGAAGGTCGTGTCTGCTGAGGAAGTCTGCTTCCCAGTTATCCACTCCCGGAATGAATATTGCCTACAGAGCGCTTGTATGTTTTTCGGCCCAACAAAGAATTTTCGTGGCTTCTGCCATTGCTGCTCTGCTTCCCGTGCCGCCTTGGCGGTTGATGTAAGCCACTGCCGTGACATTGTCCGATTGGATCAGAACCGGCAGGTTCCGAAGAAGTTGTTCCGCTTGTAGGAGGACGTTGTAAATGGCTCTCAGTTCCAGAACGTTTATGTGAAGATGCGTTTCCGGACTTGACCATCTTCCTTGGAAGCTCACCCCCAGAGTGAGTGCCCACCAACCTCGGAGACTTGCATCCATGGTTACCAGGATCCAGTCCTGGATCCCGAACCGGCGTCCCGCAAGGAGGTGAGAGCTGTGGAGCCACCACAGAAGTGAGACTCTGGTGTTGGGAGACAGAATTATCCCCGGTGCATATGAAGGTGGGATCCGGACCATTTGTCCAACAGGTCCCACTGGAACACTCTGGCATGGAACCTCCAAAACTGGAGGGCTTCGTATGCCGCCACCATTTTTCCCAGCAATTGAATGCATTGATGAATAGAGACCGTTTTCAGTTTAGCAAGAGTTTTACCAGACTCTGAATTTCTGAAGCTTTCTCCATGGGGAGGAACACTCTCTGTTGGACCGTGTCCAGTATCATGCCCAAAAACGCCAACCGGGTTGTCGGGATTAACTGTGATTTCGGCAAGTTCAGGAGCCAGCCGTGCTGTTGTAGAATTGACAGGGATAGTGCAATGTCCTGCAACAATTTGTCCTTGGACCTCGCCTTTATCAGGAGATCGTCCAAGTACGGGATAATTATAACCCCTTGATTGCGCAGGAGAACCATCACTTCTACCATTACTTTGGTGAAAATCCTCGGAGTCGTGGATAGACCAAATGGCAACGTCTGAAACTGGTAGTGCGTATCCTGGATAGCAAACCTCAGGAAACTTTTATGAGGAGGATAAATGGGGATATGAAGGTAGGCGTCCTTGATGTCCAATGAGACCATGAATTCCCCCTCCTCCAGACTGGAGATCACCGCTCTGAGAGACTCCATCTTGAATTTGAATTTCACCAGGAAGAAATTAAGATTTCAGGTTGAGGATTGGTCTTACCGAGCCATCCAGCTTCGGCACCACAAACAGGCTTGAATAAAACCCCTGCCCCTGCTGTGCCAGGGGTACAGGGACCACAACCTGATTTTGACACAAGTTTTGTACTGCCCCGCAGACCAGAGCCCTGTCCGGTAGCGAAGCTGGTAAGGCTGATCTGAAAAAACGGTGAGCGGAAACGTCTTGAAACTCCAGTTTGTACCCTTGGGACACAATACACAATACTCAATACACAAGGGTCTAGACTCGAGCGAACCCAGACCTGACTGAAAAGCTTTAGGCGTGCCCCCACCGGTGCGGGCCCCTGTAAGGGAGACCTGGCGTCATGCGGAGGACTTCTGCTCCTGGGAACCCGAGGATGCGGGTACCCTCTTGCCTCTTCCTCTACCTCTGGTAGCCAGGAAGAAGTTTCCTCGGCCTCTTCTATACTTGTTGGGCCGAAAGGACTGCATTTGATAATGTGGCGGTTTCTTCTGTTGCATAGGAACAGAAGGTAAAAAGGTAGATTTACCCGCGGTAGCTGCTGATACTAAATCAGTAAGACCGTCACCGAAAAGTTCACCTCCCTTAAAAGGAAGAGGCTCCATATTTCTCTTGGAATCAGCATCAGCATTCCACTGGTGAGTCCAGAGCGCTCGCCTAGCCGCAACGGATATAGCATTCGCCTTAGCACCTAGCAGGCCAGCATCCCTTGCAGCCTCTTTCAAGTATGCAGCTGCATCTCTGATATAACCAAGCGTTACCTGGATGTTCTCTATCCAGAGTATCCCAATCAGAAGACAAAGTGTCTGCCCACTTTTCAATAGCACTACTGACCCACGCAGACGCAATAAGAGGCCTGAGCAGCGTCCCAGTAGTAGTGAAAATAGCCTTTAGGGTAGCCTCCTGCTTACGGTCAGCTGGCTCCTTAAGGGCCGTCGATTGGGCTGCAGGGAGGGCTACCTGTTTTGACAAACGCGCCAGGGCTTTGTCTACTGTGGGGGGATTTTCCCACATATCCCTATCAGACTCGGGAAAGGGGTATGCCACCCTGATCCTTTTAGGAATCAGAATTTTTTTATCAGGGCTGTTCCTAATGCTATCAAAGAGAGCGTTCAGTTCGAAACAAGGAGGAAAGGTAACCGAGCGCTTCTTTTCCTTGTAAATAAGGACCCTGGTTTCAGGTGTAATAGGGTCCTCATTAATATTCAAGATATCTTTGACAGCAACAATCATATACTGAATACTCTTAGCCAATTTAGGGTCCAACCTAGAATCAGCATAATCGACATCGGCCTCTGAGTCCGTGTCGGTACCCGTGTCAACTAACTGGTCAAAACTATGCTTGTGCGACCCCGCAGGGTCTTGCATTTGTAATAAAGCGTCCTCCACTGATCTTTTCCACACCTGGGATTGAGATTCAGACTGATCAAATTTTTGATTTAATGACGTGACACTAGCATGCAAGGCATTCAATGTAGTTAACCAATCTGCAGTCGTCGGTGCCGACATGGCCACCCCCAAAACATTCGGTGTCCCTGATAAATTATCCCCCGAAGAGGAATAATCTGACTCCGACATGTCGACTACCCAAAAACAGCACACACACCAAGCCTGTGAGGGAACACAAAGGGAAATAGCCAGCTCACACCCCAGCGCCAAATAAGCAGGTCTGACCACACTAATAAATGTCCCAGAGCTGCTGTGCTTTACTTATAATAAATAAATATGCCCCCCCCCCATTCTGTTTTGAGCCCCCTGGTACTTGCTGCAGGTGAGGAAGGACCAGCGACTTCACTGAGGAGGAAAATGGCGCCAGTGAGCAAGAAGCCCCGCCCCCAACATGGCGCGCTTCGTCCCGCTTAATTTTATATATTTATCCTGGCGGGGGTATTGCGGACAGTGCCTGAGCACTGAACATCATTGCCAGCCAGTTTATAGAGGTAACAAGCTCCCCAGTGCGCCCCCTAGCACCCAGCGGTGTGACCTGAACGGGAGCCTGGCACGCACTGAGCAAGCCGCTGTGCGGTACCTCTTATATGCCGTCTTTTTGAAGAAGATGTCTTTTCCTCAATACTCACCTGTCTTCTGACTTCTGGCTGAAGAGGGGGGACGGCAAGCTGTGGGAGGGAGCATCCAGGCGAGCCCGGCGTTCATCTCCCCACAGGAGCTGAAGGCATCCTGTCAGCAGCAGCAGAGCCCTGAAACTCATTAGAAGTGGGTCTAGACTGCGCTCCCCTCTTTCCCACGAAGCAGGGAGTCTGTAGCCAGCAGATCTCCCCAAAATAAAAAAACTAACATTATGTCTTTTCAGAGAAACTCTAAGAGCTCCCCGAGTGCCTTGTGTCTCGTCCGGGCACATTTATAAAACTGAGTCTGGGGAGGGATATAGAGGGAGGAGCCAGGTCACGCCCCTTTGAAAGTCTTAAAGTGCCCATGTCTCCTGCGGATCCCCTCTATACCCCATGGTCTTTTGAGAGTGCCGAACATCCTCTAGGACGAAATAGAAATTTGGTTGTTGTGAGTTATTTTTGTCACAAATATTTTTTTTTCTAACAGACTAATATTCTTGTTGTGTTAAACATCCACGGTTGGTTTTGTAGTTGTATAATATTGTTAGGGTATGGATTGGTTGTTGTAATTGGTTCATGATTAAAGTATACACACCCAATGAAGTCAGCCAGAAAAGCATAAGCAAAGTTTAGTTTAATTTTCATAATGTTCTTCATATGTCCACATCACAATAAGGTTTTTGAGTAAATATGTATTCACAATATAATGATCATAAGGTCTAAATTCATATTTCAACAGTACGATAGAGAGCCAGCACAGCCAGGACACAAACCACACTGGCAAGAGATGTGGATGCTGGCGATGCAGGTAATATTTTTGTGGGTACACATATTCTGAAAACACATAGAAAGACAGAATTATAATGTTTATATTATCCCATAAGAACTTTATCATCGCACCGCACTCCACTAAGACGACATTCGCAGGGGTCTGCCAGTCTACAGAAGTTGGGTAGTAAGAGACGCCGTCTTGAGGCGTTAACTACACCCGCATCCTCACCACCACAACGGTGCATCTCCACTGTGTTGGCTCAGCCACCACAAGCCATTTTGGCCAGTCCACAAAGCGATGAACCACAATCCTTTCAGCTGTCTGGTGAGTAAATCTTAATTTTTTAAAAAAAAATGCATTTTACACAGTGTTTTTGCACACAAAAAAAGCCCAAAAGCACACACTCATCCTTGTACTAATCCACACCAGCAAACACATGTGGGTAACGTTACTAAGATGGGACTTCTATTTAAGATGTGATGTTGGCCACAGCAACCAATCTTATTCTCCGTAACATTAATACAGCACCTTCTCGAATATAATCCCTGCAATGTTATTGGTTGCTATGGACAACATCCCATCTTAAATCCAAATTCAATTTTAGTAATTTGACCCCATGGTAAGCATTATTTCGTGGTACACATCTCAAATTAACAATATGCGCAAAATAGGTGTGCCCACTTCTGCCAACCATATTTTTAAGCATATGTTTTTTCACTATAATTGAAAATGTTTACTGGGAAAGACTGACAGCCTTTAACAATGTATGAGTGTAATGTTGTACACAATTAATGTATTCTGTTTGTTTGGCAAAAGGAAGCTTTAAACATAATATGTCAAGGGTGGAATGTTGCATTTTTACAGTTCTACGTGTTTGGCCATTAAGTAAAGCTCATAGTCCAACATTTACCCTAAAGATTGTTGTAATGAGTAGGGAACCAAAGAAGCCACATGTTTTTACTATAATGTCCAATATAATTATAAGTTTAGGGCACACTCTATTTATAATTTTCTACATGCATATTAAGAAGTAATACACAATCAAACCAGAAGCCCAACAGTAACTAAATTGTGGCTGTCTTCAACCCCATACAGATCCAGACATCATGCCGCAGGATACCCAGCAGGAAACTGACTTACAGCAAACTTTCACACTACACCTGCAAGCAGTTGATCCGAACCAGCCAACCACGCCGGCTGACATTACTCCACCACCCCAAACAACCCCCACCCAACAATTGAGCCCAACACCACCCCAGCCAGAAATGGGACAAGACTTTTGGTCCAGTTGGGCCACACAACAGGCCCAACACTATGCCTGTCTGCAAAAACGCAGCCAATATCTTGCCAGTCTGCCACATCATCTACCTAGACTGAGTAGAAACTCAGGCAGACTGATTGTACAACTTGGCAGAGTGGCCAATACCATGGAGCAAATGAGAGCAGACAACAGCCAACTGATAGGAAGCTTTCAACGCATCATGGACGAACAAAACCGCCACCAACAAGCCCTCATTCAAATAATTCAGAACAATCAGCTAATCACAGAAAGCCTGTCCAGAATAATCGCCAACAACACAGCTGCAACACCACAACTGACAGCAAGCCTCAACAACCTGAGCCAAAACATAAATTTGTTGGCAACCCAGCAACAAGGCTCAAGCTCAGGGACAACCACACCTAGCCAGACCCCAGTTACCTCCCCAGTTAGACGATCAAGCAGAACACGGCCCAATGTGCCAACAGAATCCTCTGCAGCCAGCAAAAAAACAACAAGGAAATGAGCAAGCCAGCAAAAAAACAAAGTATTGTCAAATATAAATAACGTTTATAGAATTGTGGCCAACAAAATTCTAGTGTTTAAGATAATAAATTACTCAAATGCTATATGTGTAATGTTTAATTGTGTATTGACTGACAGTGTAATATGAAAATGTTAATGACTAATTGTAAACAACATGCCTAATATCAAACAAAAACGCATCACAAACATAATTCATAACTCCATATATTTTAGGTTTGGGGTTAGCCAATGTTGAGTTAGATAAATTAAGACTTACCGGTAAAAATAAGAATTTACTTACCGATAATTCTATTTCTCGTAGTCCGTAGTGGATGCTGGGGACTCCGTCAGGACCATGGGGATTAGCGGCTCCGCAGGAGACAGGGCACAAAAGTAAAAGCTTTAGGATCAGGTGGTGTGCACTGGCTCCTCCCCCTATGACCCTCCTCCAAGCCTCAGTTAGGATACTGTGCCCGGACGAGCGTACACAATAAGGAAGGATTTTGAATCCCGGGTAAGACTCATACCAGCCACACCAATCACACTGTACAACCTGTGATCTGAACCCAGTTAACAGCATGATAACAGCGGAGCCTCTGACAAGATGGCTCACAACAATAACAACCCGATTTTTGTAACAATAACTATGTACAAGTATTGCAGACAATCCGCACTTGGGATGGGCGCCCAGCATCCACTACGGACTACGAGAAATAGAATTATCGGTAAGTAAATTCTTATTTTCTCTGACGTCCTAAGTGGATGCTGGGGACTCCGTCAGGACCATGGGGATTATACCAAAGCTCCCAAACGGGCGGGAGAGTGCGGATGACTCTGCAGCACCGAATGAGAGAACTCCAGGTCCTCCTCAGTCAGGGTGTGCCCCTGACCAAGTATCAGCTCGGCAAAGTTGTAAAGCCGAGACCCCTCGGGCAGCCGCCCAAGATGAGCCCACCTTCCTTGTGGAATGGGCATTTACATATTTTGGCTGTGGCAGGCCTGCCACAGAATGTGCAAGCTGAATTGTACTACACATCCAACTAGCAATCGACTGCTTAGAAGCAAGAGCACCCAGTTTTTTGGGTGCATACAGGATAACAGCAAGTCAGTCTTCCTGACTCCAGCCGTCCTGGAAACTATATTTTCAGGGCCCTGACAACATCTAGCAACTTGGAGTCCTCCAAGTCCCTAGTAGCCGCAGGTACCACAATAAGCTGGTTCGGGTGAAACACTGACACCACCTTAGGGAGAAACTGGGGATGAGTCCGCAGCTCTGCCCTGTCCGAATGGACAATCAGATATGGGCTTTTTGAGACAAACGCCGCCAATTCTGACACTCGCCTGGCCGAGGCCAGGGCCAACAGCATGGTCACTTTCCCTGTGAGATATTTCAAATCCACAGATTTGAGCGGTTTAAACCAATGTGATTTTAGGAATCCCAGAACTACGTTGAGATCCCACAGCGCCACTGGAGGCACAAAAGGGGGTTGTATATGCAGTACTCCCTTGACAAACATCTGGACTTCAGGAACTGAAGCCAATTCTTTCTGGAAGAAAATCGACAGGGCCGAAATTTGAACCTTAATGGACCCCAATTTGAGGCCCATAGACACTCCTGTTTGCAGGAAATGCAGGAAACGACCGAGTTGAAATTTCTTCATGGGGCCTTCCTGGCCTCACACCACGCAACATATTTTCGCCACATGTGGTGATAATGTTGTGCGGTCACCTCCTTCCTGGCTTTGACCAGGGTAGGAATGACCTCTTCCGGAATGCCTTTTTTCCCTTAGGATCCGGCGTTCAACCGCCATGCCGTCAAACGCAGCCGCGGTAAGTCTTGGAACAGACATGGTACTTGCTGAAGCAAGTCCCTTCTTAGCGGCAGAGGCCATGAGTCCTCTGTGAGCATCTCTTGAAGTTCCGGGTACCAAGTCCTTCTTGGCCAATCCGGAGCCACGAGTATAGTTCTTACTCCTCTACGTCTTATAATTCTCAATACCTTGGGTATGAGAAGCAGAGGAGGGAAGACATACACCGACTGGTACACCCACGGTGTTACCAGAACGTCCACAGCTATTGCCTGAGGGTCTTTTGACCTGGCGCAATACTTGTCCAGTTTTTTGTTCAGGCGGGACGCCATCATGTCCACCTTTGGTCTTTTCCAACGGTTCACAATCATGTGGAAGACTTCCCGATGAAGTCCCCACTCTCCCGGGTGGAGGTTGTGCCTGCTGAGGAAGTCTGCTTCCCAGTTGTCCACTCCCGGAATGAACACTGCTGACAGTGCTATCACATGATTTTCCGCCCAGCGAAAAATCCTTGCAGTTTCTGCCATTGCCCTCCTGCTTCTTGTGCCGCCCTGTCTGTTTACGTGGGCGACTGCCGTGATGTTGTCCCACTGGATCAATACCGGCTGACCTTGAAGCAGAGGTCTTGCTAAGCTTAGAGCATTGTAAATTGCCCTTAGCTCCAGAATATTTATGTGGAGAAAAATCTCCAGACTTGATCACACTCCCTGGAAATTTTTTCCCTGTGTGACTGCTCCCCAGCCTCTCAGGCTGGCCTCCGTGGTCACCAGCATCCAATCCTGAATGCCGAATCTGCGGCCCTCTAGAAGATGAGCACTCTGTAACCACCACAGGAGAGACACCCTTGTCCTTGGAGATAGGGTTATCCGCTGATGCATCTGAAAATGCGATCCGGACCATTTGTCCAGCAGATCCCACTGAAAAGTTCTTGCGTGGAATCTGCCGAATGGAATCGCTTCGTAATAAGCCACCATTTTTCCCAGGACTCTTGTGCAATGATGCACTGACACTTTTCCTGGTTTTAGGAGGTTCCTGACTAGCTCGGATAACTCCCTGGCTTTCTCCTCCGGGAGAAACACCTTTTTCTGGACTGTGTCCAGAACCATCCCTAGGAACAGCAGACGTGTCGTCGGAAACGGCTGCGATTTTGGATATTTAGAATCCACCCGTGCTGTCGTAGAACTACTTGAGATAGTGCTACTCCGACTTCCAACTGTTCTCTGGACCTTGCCCTTATCAGGAGATCGTCCAAGTAAGGGATAATTAAGACGCCTTTTCTTTGAAGAAGAATCATCATTTCGGCCATTACTTTGGTAAAGACCCGAGGTGCCGTGGACAATCCAAACGGCAGCGTCTGAAACTGATAGTGACAGTTCCGTACCACAAACCTGAGGTACCCTTGGTGAGAAGGGCAATTTGGGACATGGAGGTAAGCATCCTTGATGTCCAGGGACACCATATAGTCCCCTTCTTCCTGGTTCGCTATCACTGCTCTGAGTGACCCCATCTTGATTTGAACCTTTGTATGTAAGTGTTCAAAGATTTCCCATTTAGAATAGGTCTCACCGAGCCGTCTGGCTTCAGTACCACAATATAGTGTGGAATAATACCCCTTTCCTTGTTGTAGGAGGGGTACTTTGATTATCACCTGCTGGGAATACAGCTTGTGAACTGTTTCCAATACTGCCTCCCTGTCGGAGGAAGACGTTGGTAAAGCAGACATCAGGAGCCTGCGAGGGGGAGACGTCTCGAATTTCCAGTCTGTACCCCTGGGATACTACTTGTAGGATCCAGGGGTCCACTTGCGAGTGAGCCCACTACGCGCTGAAACTCTTGAGACGACCCCCCACCGCACTTGAGTCCGCTTGTACGGCCCCAGCGTCATGCTGAGGACTTGGCAGAAGCTGTGGAGGGCTTCTGTTCCTGGGAATGGGCTGCCTGCTGCAGTCTTCTTCCCTTTCCTCTATCCCTGGGCAGATATGACTGGCCTTTTGCCCGCTTGCCCTTATGGGGACGAAAGGACTGAGGCTGAAAAGACGGTGTCTTTTTCTGCTGAGATGTGATTTGGGGTAAAAAAGGTGGATTTTCCAGCTGTTGCCGAGGCCACCAGGTCCGATGGACCGACCCCAAATAACTCCTCCCCTTTATACGGCAATACTTCCATGTGCCGTTTGGAATCTGCATCACCTGACCACTGTCGTGTCCATAAACATCTTCTGGCAGATATGGACATCGCACTTACTCTTGATGCCAGAGTGCAAATATCCCTCTGTGCATCTCGCATATATAGAAATGCATCCTTTAAATGCTCTATTGTCAATAAAATACTGTCCCTGTCAAGGGTATCAATATTTTCAGTCAGGGAATCCGACCAAGCCACCCCTGCGCTGCACATCCAGGCTGTGGCGATCGCTGGTCGCAGTATAACACCAGTATGTGTGTATATACCTTTTTAGGATATTTTCCAGCCTCTCAGCTGGCTCCTTGAGGGCGGCCCTATCTGGAGACGGTACCGCCACTTGTTTTGATAAGCGTGTGAGCGCCTTATCCACCCTAAAGGGTGTTTTCCAACGCGCCCTAACTTCTGGCGGGAAAGGGTATACCGCCAATAATTTTCTATCGGGGGAAACCCACGCATCATCACACACTTCATTTAATTTATCTGATTCAGGAAAAACTACAGGTAGTTTTTTCACACCCCACATAATACCCTTCTTGTGGTACTTGTAGTATCAGAAATATGTAACACCTCCTTCATTGCCCTTAACATGTAACGTGTGGCCCTAAAGGAAAATACGTTTGTTTCTTCACCGTCGACACTGGAGTCAGTGTCCGTGTCTGTGTCGACCGACTGAGGTAAATGAGCGTTTTACAACCCCTGACGGTGTTTGAGACGCCTGGACAGGTACTAATTTGTTTGCCGGCCGTCTCATGTCGTCAACCGACCTTGCAGCGTGTTGACATTATCACGTAATTCCTTAAATAAGCCATCCATTCCGGTGTCGACTCCCTAGAGAGTGACATCACCATTTCAGGCAATTGCTCCGCCTCCTCACCAACATCGTCCTCATACATGTCGACACACACGTACCGACACACAGCACACACACAGGGAATGCTCTGATAGAGGACAGGACCCCACTAGCCCTTTGGGGAGACAGAGGGAGAGTTTGCCAGCACACACCAAAAACGCTATAATTATACAGGGACAACCTTTATATAAGTGTTTTTCCCTTATAGCATTTTAATATATATATACATATCGCCAAATAAGTGCCCCCCCTCTCTGTTTTAACCCTGTTTCTGTAGTGCAGTGCAGGGGAGAGCCTGGGAGCCTTCCCACCAGCATTTCTGTGAGGGAAAATGGCGCTGTGTGCTGAGGAGAATAGGCCCCGCCCCTTTTCGGCGGGCTTCTTCTCCCGTTTTTCTGAGACCTGGCAGGGGTTAAATACATCCATATAGCCCCCAGGGGCTATATGTGATGTATTTTTAGCCAGAATAAGGTACTATCATTGCTGCCCAGGGCGCCCCCCCCCAGCGCCCTGCACCCTCAGTGACCGCTGCTATGAAGTGTGCTGACAACAATGGCGCACAGCTGCAGTGCTGTGCGCTACCTTATGAAGACTGAAGAGTCTTCTGCCGCCGTTTCTGGACCTTCACTTTTCGGCATCTGCAAGGGGGGTCGGCGGCGCGGCTCCGGGACGAACCCCAGGGTGAGACCTGTGTTCCGACTCCCTCTGGAGCTAATGGTGTCCAGTAGCCTAAGAAGCCAATCCATCCTGCACGCAGGTGAGTTCACTTCTCTCCCCTAAGTCCCTCGTAGCAGTGAGCCTGTTGCCAGCAGGACTCACTGAAAATAAAAAACCTAACAAACTTTTACTCTAAGCAGCTCTTTAGGAGAGCCACCTAGATTGCACCCTTCTCGGCCGGGCACAAAAATCTAACTGAGGCTTGGAGGAGGGTCATAGGGGGAGGAGCCAGTGCACACCACCTGATCCTAAAGCTTTTACTTTTGTGCCCTGTCTCCTGCGGAGCCGCTAATCCCCATGGTCCTGACGGAGTCCCCAGCATCCACTTAGGACGTCAGAGAAATGACGCATAATCAGTTATTGGCTTACCTGCCTCCCTACATCTGTACTCACACTGTCGCAAGATGTTTCTATCTCCTCTACTCGCTGACTGTTTACTACATCACCAACATCATCCTCCTCCTCCTCAACATGTGGCAGATGTTGACACAAACACATGTTATGAAGAAAACAGCAGCAGAACACAATCCTAGTCACCTTTGAGGGACTATACAACAAAAGTCAAATACAACTGCCTCAAATACAACTGTTAAAAAAAGGACTCAAATTTGCTCCACATTCAAAAATAGACAACTTCAAACTATACATAGACCTTCAAAAATTCATAAGGAAATTAAGCATAAAAAAGTTTTTTTCAGAAAACAGAAACGACAATAGAACATCCCATTGAACAGTACCAACACACACAGTATAAACCAACATCTGTCTTCAATCTGGTACATTGCAAAGGCCCATTTAATAACACCTCTCAGAAGTTGATGGAAGAAGAAATTGATAAAATCCCACAAAAACAAAAAATAAAACACAATTTAACAAAAGAAGAATGCTCAGCGATGAAAGAACTGAAAAAAGATGAAACAATAGTCATCAAGCCCGCCGACAAAGGCGGAGGAATCGTGATCATGCAAAAAGAACAATACGAAGAAGCAGAACGATTGTTCTAGACCAAGACCCAACTCAGAGGTTTGTCAAAGAATTGCATGATCACCTAGAGGAAGGATTTCAATTGGGAATTATCAACAAAAAAGAACTTGAATTCCTGAAACAACAGAACCCAAAGATTCCTACTTTCTACTTCTTGCCCAAAATCCACAAACATTTAACACAACCACCAGGACGACCAATTATTTCTGGAATAAATTCTATCACTTCAAATCTATCAAAACACACAGATTTCTTTCTTCAAAACTTGGTTAAACATCAAAAGAGTTATTTAAAGGACACAATCCATATATTACAAATCATAGAAAAATTGAAATGGAAACCAACATACACATTGGGCACAGCAGATGTAAAGTCCCTATACACGTGCATCTCGCATGAAATGGGATGTGAACACACCAGACACTATCTTTCTACTCAAACTGAAATACCTACCCGACATCATGGCAAATATAGACTACATGCTAACCCACAATTATTTTTGGTATAATGAAAAATTCTATCTCAAAAAATGCGGGACCGCCATGGGCACACCACTGGCCCCTAGTTATGCCAACTTGTTTGTCTCGAAATGGGAAGACGACAAAATTTGGACAAAAAATTCATTCACAGAAGGTCTAGTACATGGGTCTTCAACCTGCGACCCTCCAGCTGCTGTGGAACTACACATCCCAGCATGCCCTGACTCAGTTTTAGCATACCTTAATAGCAAAACTGTGGCAGGGCATGCTGGGATGAGTAGTTTCACAGCAGCTGGAGGGCCACAGGATGAAGACCCATGGTCTAGTATGTTGGTACATAGACGATGTAATTTTTGTCTGGGATGGACCAGAAGAAGATCTACACAGATTCATCAGCTATATTAACGATAATCAATTAAATCTCGAATTTACAACCACAACCAGCAAACAACAGGTGATATTTCTAGATTTAGAAATTTATATAGAAAACCAACTCATCAAAACTCGAACCCATTTCAAGGAAGTAAATGGAAACAATACACTCCCAACGAGCAGCAATCATCATAGAAATTGGATCAGAAACATACCGGGAGGGCAATTGCAAAGAATTCGCAGAAATTGTACAGATGACGACACCTTCAAATCACAAAGTGCAATACTTAAAAATTATTTCATAGAAAAAGGATATTCAGAATTCGCAATTCAAAAGCATATTTCAAAATTAATAGAAACGGATAGAAAAGAACTCATCACATACAAAGAAAAACACGAAACTAAGAATGAACTACCTTTCATTACTCAATTTACCAGCAATACAGCACCAATAGAAAATATGATCAGAAAGCACTGGCACATCTTGCAATTAGATGAAACCCTGTAGAAGATCCTACCAGAAAAACCTAAAATTATATACCGACGGGCGCAATCATTGAAACAAACGGTTGTGAAAAGCCATCTTAACCAAACAAGAAAGAATGGGACCAACCCGACTATAAAAGGCTTCCACCAGTGTTTAAATTGTAAATCATGTACTATTAGTGAAAAAACAACAAAAAAGCAAACATGCTTCAAATCCACAGTTACAGGAAAAACCTATTTCATAAACCAATCCCTTAGTTGTGGAACGGAAGGAGTCATCTACCTTTTAGAGTGTCCTTGCAAACTACAATACATCGGACAAACAAAAAGAACAGCCAAAGTCAGATTTGCAGAACACATCAACAACATAAAAAGAGTATTAGCAACTCATAATGTGTCAAAACACTTCTCTGAGGTACATAATAGAAATCCAGTTGGAATGAAATTCCTAGTTATCAAAAAAGTAGAAAAAAACTGGAGGGGAGGAGATACAGTATATCAGAAGAATTGAAAAAAGTGGAGACAAAATGGATTTTTCAGCTAAAAACCTTAACACCAAGAGGGTTGAATGTAGATATTGAATTAAATCCTTTTCTTGTATCGTAGTATAAAATAAAAATAAATATTATATTGAATAAAACCCTTTCCTTTTACCACAGCATAAAATAAAATTTAATACAATATTTCCCCCTTTGGGACATCATAAAATGTTGAACCATTAGAATTAGTAATACTTGTGGCACCCAAAAATATTTATTAGTAATTTTTTATACATTTTTAAAGAATCTTTTAGAAACACGTGGTTCCCGCTAATTAGCATGACCACTTCCGGGCGGAATTTCCGGTATTTTTAGTAATAAAAATCGAAATAAAAATAAAGCTTTTTAATCATACTCATGAAACGCGTTGGAGCCTTCTGGAGAACATTTCACATCTATCTGGGATAGCATCAAACACGGCCGAGCTTGGCCGCATCACGGACACGTCATCACCCACATCCGGAGAAAGAGACTGTCAGCGTGCGTCTCACAGCCCGCTGGACGCAGCGGAGCTAGCACGCCGGAGCCTTGCCATCGGCCTTAACAACGGGAGCGGCTGCTACCTAGTAACCGCTCAGTCAGCACTCCGGATTAGGGAAAGATAAGGGTAAGAGACATCATACCACGTTAAAAAGAACCGTGAAACACCTGCTACCCAAATAATCACTCAAAAGAGTGTAAACCTTGATATTAACCAAATTCTTTTTTACAGGTGCCACAAGTTTTAACATTTATTCACCCTGCTTTACATATTTTAGCGCTCTTTCTTTTTTTTCTTCCTAATATCGTATTACAACAAGCGCAGCATTATCCTTGTTTCATTTGTAAATGGGACCCGGACCACTTGTCCAAGAGGTCCCATTGAAAAGTCCTTGCATGGAACCTGCCGAAAGGGATGGCCTCGTAGGAAGCCACCATGTTCCCCAGGACCCGCGTGCAATGATGCACTGAAACCTTTTTTGGTTTTAATAGGTTCCTGACCATGGCTATGAGTTCCTGAACCTTTTCGATCGGAAGAAAAACCTTTTTCTGGTCTGTGTCTAGAATCAGCCCCAAAAAGGTCAGACGCGTTGTAGGGACTAGATGGGACTTCGGTATTTGAGAATTCCGCCGTGTATCTGCAACGTCTTCATGGACAGAGACACGCTGTCCAGCAACCTCTCCCGAGATCTCGCCTTTATGAGGAGATCGTCCAAGTATGGGATAATTGTGACCCCCTGCCTGCGCAGGAGCACCATCATTTCCGCAATTACCTTGGTGAAAATTCTCGGGGCCGTGGAAAGCCCAAACGGCAACGTCTGAAATTGGTAGTGACAGTCCTGCACTGCAAACCTCAGGAACGCCTGATGCGGGGGGAATATCGGAACATGAAGGTAAGCATCCTTTATGTCCAGGGACACCATCCAATCCCCCCCCCCCTCCAGGCTGGCGATGACCGCCCTGAGTGATTCCATTTTGAACTTGAACCTCTTCAAGTACAGGTTCAGAGATTTCAGGTTTAAACTGGGACTGACCGAACCGTCCGGTTTCGGGACCACAAACAGGGTTGAGTAATATCCCTCTCCTTGCTGGAGATGAGGAACTGTGACAATCACCTGTTGAATATACAATTTTTGGATTGCTGCCAACATTAGCTCCCTCTCTGACGGGGAAGCCGGCAGAGCCGATTTGAAAAATCGGCGAGGAGGCAAGTCTTCGAATTCCAGCCTGTATCCCTGAGAAACAATCTCTAATGCCCAGGGATCCACCTGCGAGTGAACCCAGACGTGGCTGAAAAACCGAAGAGGAGCCCCCACCAGTCCTGCCTCCCCTCGGAAAGCCCCAGGGTCATGCGGTGGACTTTGCAGACGCAGGGGAGGACTTCTGCTCTTGGGAACTAGCTGTGTGCAGCTTTTTTCCCCTGCCTTTCCCTCTGGCAACAAAGGATGATCCACGTACCTTCTTGTTTTATTGGAACGAAAGGACTGCATTTGATAATGAGGTGCCTTTTTTTTGGATGCTGCGGGGGGACATAAGGTAAGAAATTTGACTTACCAGCCGTAGCCGTAGAGACAAGATCCGAGAGGCCGTCTCCAAACAACTCCACCCCTTTGTAAGGCAAGGACTCCATATGCCGCTTTGAATCGGCATCTCCCGTCCACTGTCGGGTCCACAAGAGCCGCCTAGCAGAAATAGACATAGCATTTATTCTGGAGCTTAATAAACAAATGTCTCTCTGAGCATCCCTCATATACAAGGCAGCATCTCTGATATGCTCTATGGTCATTTGAATGGCGTCCCTATCTAAGGTGTCAATTTCCGTAGATAAGGAATCTGCCCATGCCACAACCGCACTACAAACCCAGGCCGACGCCATAGCCGGTCGAGCAATAGTACCGGAATGATTGTAAATGTGCTTTAAGGTAATTTCCTGCCTACGATCAGCAGGTTCCTTGAGGGAAGCCGTATCCTGAGAAGGCAGTGCCACCTTTTTGGACAAACGTGTCAGCGCCTTGTTAACTTTTGGCGAAGATTCCCAGCGTATCCTATCAGTTTGTGGAAAAGGATACGCCATGAGAATCCTTTTGGGAACTTGTGGTCTTCTATCCGGAGATTCCCAAGCCTTTTCGCACAAGTCACTTAATTCAAATGAGGATGGAAAAGTGACATCAGGCTTTTTCCCTTTATACATGTGTACCCACACAGGGGGTTCCTCAGTAATATGCAAAACCTCTTTAATGGCAATAATCATGTACCGTATATCCTTAGCCACATTCGGCTGTAATTTTGCATCTTCATAGTCGACACTAGAGTCAGTATCTGTGTCGGTATCTGTGTCATCGATCTGGGATATGGTGCGCTTCTGAGACCCCGAAGGACCTGGCGCCCCAGGGACAGGCATGGACTGGCTACCTGACTGATCCCTAGCTTCTGCCTTGTCTAATCTTTTATGCAATAGATTGACATTTGCATTCGAGACATTCAGCATATCCACACATTCCGGTGTCGGCGTTGCCGACGGCGACCTGACATTCAAGCACTCCCCCTCCACATTAAGCGAGCCTTCCTCGTCAAACATGTCGACACACGCGTACCGACACACTTCACACACACACACAGGGAACCCCTTTCCTGAAGACAGTATCCCTGTCAAGGCCCTATGGAGAGACAGAGAGAGAGTATGCCAGCACACACCCCAGCGCAATAACCCTGGAGACCAACACAAAATGTTTTTCCCCAGCAGCGCTGTATAATATGTAAACCGCCAATTATGTGCCCCCCCCCTCTCTTTTAAGCAACCTTTCACCGTGTGTAAGCAGGGGAGAGTCCGGGGAACTTCCTCTCGGCAGTGCTGTGGAGAGAAAATGGCGCTGGTGAGTGCTGAGGGAGAAGCCCCGCCCCATCGGCGGCGGGCTTCTGTCCCGCTCAAACTTAGTAAAATATGGCGGGGGCTCTTTTATATACATGTACAGAGCCCACCTGTACATGTATATAGTCTTTTTGCCATGCAGAGGTTTATATTGCTGCCCAGGGCACCCCCCCTGCGCCCTGCACCCTTACAGTGACCGGAGTATGTGAGGTGTATGGGAGCAATGACGCACAGCTGCAGTGCTGTGCGTTACCTCAGTGAAGCTGAAGGCTTCTGCCGCCTGACGACTTCTGTCTTCTGTACTTCTAGCTCTATGAGGAGAACGGCGGCGCGGCTCCGGGGGTGGACGCCCAGTAAGAACCTGCGTTCACCCCCTCTGGAGCTAATGGAGTCCAGTAGCCGAGGAAGCAGAGCCTATCTTTGACAAGAAGGTCTGCTCCTCTCTCCTCAGTCCCTCGATGCAGGGAGCCTGTTGCCAGCAGTGCTCCCTGTGAAAAAGTAGTAAAAGGTAGAAGAAGAAAAAATCCAAACAAAAATGCTTCTAGGCAGAGGACTCTGGAGAGCTCTCTGCAGTGCACCTATCTTGCTCTGGGCACAGTGTAAAACTGAGGTCTGGAGGAGGGGCATAGAGGGAGGAGCCAGTGCACACCCAGAGTCCAAAGCTTTCTTAAAGTGCCCTATCTCCTGTGGAGCCCGTCTATTCCCCATGGTCCTTACCGAGTCCCAGCATCCTCAAGGACGTTAGAGAAATAAAAAATAAACAAAAAAAAATAAGATTTTACTCACCGGTAAATCTATTTCTCGTAGTCCGTAGTGGATGCTGGGTACTCCGTAAGGACCATGGGGAATAGACGGGCTCCGCAGGAGATAGGGCACTTTAAGAAAGATTAGGTACTACATCTAGTGTGCACTGGCTCCTCCCTCTATGCCCCTCCTCCAGACCTCAGTTAGGGAAACTGTGCCCGGAAGAGCTGACATTACTAGGAAAGGATTTGGAATCCAGGGTAAGACTCATACCAGCCACACCAATCACACCGTACAACTCGTGATATCTATACCCAGTTAAAAGTATGAACAACAACTGAGCCTCATTAAACAGATGGCTCAGAACAAAAAATAAGAATTTACTTACCGATAATTCTATTTCTCGGAGTCCGTAGTGGATGCTGGGGTTCCTGAAAGGACCATGGGGAATAGCGGCTCCGCAGGAGACAGGGCACAAAAGTAAAGCTTTCCGATCAGGTGGTGTGCACTGGCTCCTCCCCCTATGACCCTCCTCCAAGCCAGTTAGGTACTGTGCCCGGACGAGCGTACACAATAAGGGAGGAATTTTGAATCCCGGGTAAGACTCATACCAGCCACACCAATCACACCGTACAACTTGTGATCTAAACCCAGTTAACAGTATGATAACAGCGGAGCCTCTGAAAAGATGGCTCACAACAATAATAACCCGATTTTTGTAACTAAGTACAAGTATTGCAGATAATCCGCACTTGGGATGGGCGCCCAGCATCCACTACGGACTCCGAGAAATAGAATTATCGGTAAGTAAATTCTTATTTTCTCTATCGTCCTAGTGGATGCTGGGGTTCCTGAAAGGACCATGGGGATTATACCAAAGCTCCCAAACGGGCGGGAGAGTGCGGATGACTCTGCAGCACCGAATGAGAGAACTCCAGGTCCTCCTTAGCCAGGGTATCAAATTTGTAGGATTTTACAAACGTGTTTGCCCCTGACTAAATAACCGCTCGGCAAAGTTGTAAAGCCGAGACCCCTCGGGCAGCCGCCCAAGATGAGCCCACCTTCCTTGTGGAATGGGCATTTACATATTTTGGCTGTGGCAGGCCTGCCACAGAATGTGCAAGCTGAATTGTATTACACATCCAACTAGCAATAGTCTGCTTAAAAGCAAGAGCACCCAGTTTGTTGGGTGCATACAGGATAACAGCAAGTCAGTTTTCCTGACTCCAGCCGTCCTGGAACCTATATTTTCAGGGCCCTGACAACATCTAGCAACTTGGAGTCCTCCAAGTCCCTAGTAGGTGCAAGGCACCACAATAAGCTGGTTCAGGTGAAACACTGACACCACCTTAGGGAGAGAACTGGGGACGAGTCCGCAGCTCTGCCCTGTCCGAATGGACAAACAAATATGGGCTTTTTTGAGAAAAAAACCACCAATTTGACACTCGCCTGGTCCAGGCCAGGGCCAAGAACATGGTCACTTTTCATGTGAGATGCTTCAAATCCACAGATTTGACTGGTTTTAAACCAATGTGATTTGAAGAATCCCAGAACTACGTTGAGATCCCACAGTGCCACTGGAGGCACAAAAGAGGGTTGTATATGCAATACTCCCTTGACAAAGTTCTGGACTTCAGGAACTGAAGCCAATTCTTTCTGGAAGAAAATTGACAGGGCCGAAATTTGAACCTTAATGGACCCCAATTTGAGGCCCATAGACACTCCTGTTTGCAGGAAATGCAGGAATCGACCGAGTTGAAATTTCTTTGTGGGGCCTTCCTGGCCTCACACCACGCAACATATTTTCGCCACATGTGGTGATAATGTTGTGCGGTCACCTCCTTTCTGGCTTTGACCAGGGTAGGAATGACCTCTTCCGGAATGCCTTTTTCCCTTAGGATCCGGCGTTCCACCGCCATGCCAACAAACGCAGCTGCGGTAAGTCTTGGAACAGACATGGTACTTGCTGAAGCAAGTCCCTTCTTAGCGGCAGAGGCCATAAGACCTCTGTAAACATCTCTTGAAGTTCCGGGTACCAAGTCCTTCTTGGCCAATCCGGAGCCATGAGTATAGTTCTTACTCCTCTACGTCTTATAATTCTCAGCACCTTAGGTATGAGAAGCAGAGGAGGGAACACATACACCGACTGGTACACCCACGGTGTTACCAGAACGTCCACAGCTATTGCCTGAGGGTCTCTTGACCTGGCGCAATACCTGTCCCGTTTTTTGTTCAGACGGGACAGCATCATGTCCACCTTTGGTATTTCCCAACGGTTTACAATCATGTGGAAAAAACTTCCCGATGAAGTTTCCACTCTCCCGGGTGGAGGTCGTGCCTGCTGAGGAAGTCTGCTTCCCAGTTTCCATTCCCGGGATGAAACACTGCTGACAGTGCTATCACATGATTTTCCGCCCAGCGAAAAGTCCTTGCAGTTTTTGCCATTGCCCTCCTGCTTCTTGTGTCGCCCTGTCTGTTTACGTGGGCGACTGCCGTGATGTTTTTCCCACTGGATCAATACCGGCTGACCTTGAAGCAGAGGTCTTGCTAAGCTTAGAGCATTATAAATTTACCCTTAGCTCCAGTATATTTATGTGGAGAAAAGTCTCCAGACTTGATCACACTCCCTGGAAATTTTTTCCTTGTGTGACTGCTCCCCAGCCTCTCGGGCTGGGCTCCGTGGTCACCAGCATCCAATCCTGAATGCCGAATCTGCGGCCCTCTAAAAGATGAGCACTCTATAACCACCACAGGAGAGACACCCTTGTCCTTGGATATAGGGTTATCCGCTGATGCATCTGAAGATGCGATCCGGACCATTTGTCCAGCAGATCCCACTGAAAAGTTCTTGCGTGAAATCTGCCGAATGGAATTGCTTCGTAGGAAGCCACCATTTTCTACCAGGACCCTTGTGCAATGATGTACTGTTTTTAGGAGGTTCCTGACTAGCTCGGATAACTCCCTGGCTTTCTCTTTCGGGAGAAACACCTTTTTCTGGACTGTGTCCAGAATCATCCCTAGGCACAGCAGACGTGTCGTCGGGATCAGCTGCGATTTTGGAATATTTAGAATCCACCCGTGCTGTTGTAGCAGTATCCGAGATAGTGCTACTCCTACCTCCAACTGTTCCCTGGACTATGCCCTTATCAGGAGATCGTCCAAGTAAGGGATAATTAAGACGCCTTTTCTTCGAAGAAGAATCATCATTTCGGCCATTACCTTAGTAAAGACCCGGGGTGCCGTGGACAATCCAAACGGCAGCGTCTGAAACTGATAGTGACAGTTCTGCACCACGAACCTGAGGTACCCTTAGTGAGAAGGGCAAATTTGGGACATAGAGGTAAGCATCCCTGATGTCCCGGGACACTATATAGTCCCCTTCTTCCTGTTCGTTATCACTGCTCTGAGTGACTCCATCTTGATTTGAACCTTTGTAAGTGTTCAAAAATTTTTTAGATTTAGAATAAGTCTCACCTAGCCTTCTGGCTTCAGTACCACAATATAGTGTGGAATAATACCCCTTTTCTTGTAGTAGGAGGGGTAATTTAATTATCACCTGCTGGGAATACAGCTTGTGAATTTTTTCCCATACTGCCTCCTTGTCGGAGGGAGACCTTGGTAAAGCAGACTTCAGGAGCCTGCGAAGGGGAAACGTCTCGACATTCCAATCTGTACCCCTGGGATACTACTTGTAGGATCCAGGGGTCCTGTACGGTCTCAGCGCCATGCTGAGAACTTGTCAGAAGCGGTGGAACGCTTCTGTTCCTGGGAATGGGCTGCCTGCTGCAGTCTTCTTCCCTTTCCTCTATCCCTGGGCAGATATGATCTTATAGGGACGAAAGGACTGAGGCTGAAAAGACGGTGTCTTTTTCTGCAGAGATGTGACTTAGGGTAAAAACGGTGGATTTTCCAGCAGTTGTCGTGGCCACCAGGTCCGATGGACCGACCCCAAATAACTCCTCTTCCTTTATACGGCAATACACCTTTGTGCCGTTTGGAATCTGCATCACCTGACCCCTGTCGTGTCCATAACATCTTCTGGCAGTTATGGACATCGCATTTACTCTTGATGCCAGAGTGCAAATATCCCTCTGTGCATCTCGCATATATAGAAATGCATCCTTTAAATGCTCTATAGTCAATAAAATACTGTCCCTGTCAAGGGTATCAATATTTTTAGTCAGGGAATCCGACCAAGCCACCCCAGCTCTGCACATCCAGGCTGAGGCGATCGCTGGTCGCAGTATAACACCAGTATGTGTGTATATACTTTTTATGATATTTTCCAGCCTCCTGTCAGCTGGTCCTTGAGGACGGCCCTATCTATAGACGGTACCGCCACTTGTTTTGATAAGCGTGTGAGCGCCTTATCCACCCTAAGGGGTGTTTCCCAACGCGCCCTAACTTCTGGCGGGAAAGGGTATACCGCCCATAATTTTCTATCGGGGGGAACCCACGCATCATCACACACTTTATTTAATTTATCTGATTCAGGAAAAACTATGGTAGTTTTTTCACATCCCACATAATACCCTCTTTTGTGGTACTTGTAGTATCAGAAATATGTAACACCTCCTTCATTGCCTTTAACGTGTGGCCCTAATAAGGAATACGTTTGTTTATTCACCGTCGACACTGGATTCAGTGTCCCTGTCTGTGTCTGTGTCGACCGACTAAAGTAAACGGGCGTTTTAAAACCCCTGACGGTGTTTTTGAGACGTCTGGACCGGTACTAATTGTTTGTCGGCCGTCTCATGTCGTCAACCGACCTTGCAGCGTGTTGACATTATCACGTAATTCCCTAAATAAGCCATCCATTCCGGTGTCGACTCCCTAGAGAGTGACATCACCATTACAGGCAATTGCTCCGCCTCCTCACCAACATCGTCCTCCTACATGTCGACACACACGTACCGACACACAGCACACACACAGGGAATGCTCTGATAGAGGACAGGACCCACTAGCCCTTTGGAGAGACAGAGGGAGAGTTTGCCAGCACACACCAAAAACGCTATAATTATATAGGGACAACCTTATATAAGTGTTTTCCCTTATAGCATCTTTTTTTATATATTTCTAACGCCAAATTAGTGCCCCCCCTCTCTGTTTTAACCCTGTTTCTGTAGTGCAGTGCAGGGGAGAGCCTGGGAGCCTTCCCTCCAGCCTTTCTGTGAGGGAAAATGGCGCTGTGTGCTGAGGAGATAGGCCCCGCCCCTTTTTCGGCGGCCTCGTCTCCCGCTCTTAACGGATTCTGGCAGGGGTTAAATATCTCCATATAGCCTCCGGAGGCTATATGTGAGGTATTTTTAGCCAAAATAGGTTTTCATTTGCCTCCCAGGGCGCCCCCCTCCCAGCGCCCTGAACCCTCAGTGACTGCCGTGTGAAGTGTGCTGAGAGGAAAATGGCGCACAGCTGCAGTGCTGTGCGCTACCTTTAGAAGACTGAGGAGTCTTCTGCCGCCGATTCTGGACCTCTTCTTATTTCAGCATCTGCAAGGGGGCCGGCGGCAAGGCTCCGGTGACCATCCAGGCTGTACCTGTGATCGTCCCTCTGGAGCTGATGTCCAGTAGCCAAGAAGCCAATCCATCCTGCACGCAGGTGAGTTCACTTCTTCTCCCCTAAGTCACTCGTTGCAGTGATCCTGTTGCCAGCAGGACTCACTGTAAAATAAAAAACCTAAGCTAAACTTTTCTAAGCAGCTCTTTAGGAGAGCCACCTAGATTGCACCCTTCTCGGCCGGGCACAAAAATCTAACTGGCTTGGAGGAGGGTCATAGGGGGAGGAGCCAGTGCACACCACCTGATCGGAAAGCTTTACTTTTGTGCCCTGTCTCCTGCGGAGCCGCTATTCCCCATGGTCCTTTCAGGAACCCCAGCATCCACTAGGACGATAGAGAAAACCTTTATAGTTAAGCAATAACTATATACAAGTATTGCAGAGGTCCGCACTTGGGACGGGCTCCCAGCATCCACTACGGACTACGAGAAATAGATTTACCGGTGAGTAAAATCTTATTTTCTCTGACGTCCTAGTGGATGCTGGGAACTACGTAAGGACCATGGGGATTATACCAAAGCTCCCAAACGGGCGGGAGAGTGCGGATGACTCTGCAGCACCGAATGAGCAAACTCAAGGTCCTCCTCAGCCAGGGTATCAAACTTGTAGAATTTTGCAAACGTGTTTGAACCCGACCAGGTAGCAGCTCGGCAAAGTTGTAAAGCCGAGACCCCTCGGGCAGCCGCCCAAGAAGAGCCCACCTTCCTCGTGGAATGGGCTTTGACTGATTTAGGATGCTGCAGTCCAGCCGCAGAATGTGCAAGTTGAATCGTGCTACAGATCCAGCGAGCAATAGTCTGCTTAGAAGCAGGAGCACCCAGCTTGTTGGGTGCATGCAGGATAAACAGCGAGTCAGTTTTTCTAACTCTAGCCGTCCTGGAAACATAGATTTTCAGGGCCCGGACTACATCCAGCAACTTGAAAGCCTCCAAGTCCCGAGTAGCCGCAGGCACCACAATATGTTGGTTCAAATGAAACGCTGATACCACCTTAGGGAGAAATTGGGGACGAGTCCTCAATTCTGCCCTGTCCATATGGAAGATCAGAAAGGGGCTTTTACATGACAAAGCCGCCAATTCTGACACACGCCTAGCCGAAGCCAAGGCCAAAAGCATGACCACTTTCCGCGTGAGATATTTCAACTCCACGGTCTGAAGTGGTTCAAACCAATGTGATTTTAGGAAATCCAACACAACGTTGAGATCCCAAGGTGCCACTGGAGGCACAAAAGGGGGCTGAATATGCAGCACTCCCTTAACAAACGTCTGAACTTCAGGCAGTGAAGCCAGTTCTTTTTGAAAGAAAATAGACAGGGCCGAAATCTGGACTTTAATGGATCCCAATTTTAGGCCCATAGTCACTCCTGACTGTAGGAAGTGCAGAAATCGACCCAGCTGAAATTCTTCTGTTGGGGCCTTCATAGCCTCACACCAAGCAACATATTTTCGCCATATGCGGTGATAATGTTTTGCTGTCACATCCTTCCTAGCTTTTATCAGCGTAGGAATGACTTCAACCGGAATGCCCTTTTCCATCAGGATCCGGCGTTCAATCGCCATGCCGCCAAACGCAGCCGCGGTAAGTCTTGGAACAGACAGGGCCCCTGCTGTAGCAGGTCCTGTCGGAGCGGCAGAGGCCAAGGGTCCTCTGAGATCATTTCTTGTAGTTCCGGGTACCAAGTTCTGCTTGGCCAATCCGGAACGATGAGTATAGTTCTTACTCCTCTCTTTCTTATTATCCTCAGTACCTTTGGTATGAGAGGAAGAGGAGGGAACACATAAACCGACTGGTACGCCCACGGTGTCACTAGAGCGTCCACAGCTATCGCCTGAGGGTCCCTTGACCTGGCGCAATATCTTTTTAGCTTTTTGTTGAGGCGGGACGCCATCATGTCCACCTGTGGCCTTTCCCAACGATTTACAATCAGCTGGAAGACTTCTGGATGAAGTCCCCACTCTCCCGGGTGGAGGTCGTGCCTGCTGAGGAAGTCTGCTTCCCAGTTGTCCACTCCCGGAATGAACACTGCTGACAGTGCTATCACGTGATTTTCCGCCCATCGGAGAATCCTTGTGGCTTCTGCCATCGCCATCCTGCTTCTTGTGCCGCCCTGTCGGTTTACATGGGCGACCGCCGTGATGTTGTCTGACTGAATCAGCACCGGCTGGTTTTGAAGCAGGGGTTTTGCTTGACTTAGGGCATTGTAAATGGCCCTTAGTTCCAGAATATTTATGTGTAGGGAAGCCTCCTGACTCGACCATTGTCCTTGGAAGTTTCTTCCCTGAGTGACTGCCCCCCAACCTCGGAGGCTTGCATCCGTGGTCACCAGGACCCAGTCCTGTATGCCGAATCTGCGGCCCTCGAGAAGATGAGCACTCTGCAGCCACCACAGCAGAGACACCCTGGCCCTCGGGGACAGGGTGATCAGCCGATGCATCTGAAGATGCGATCCGGACCACTTGTCTAACAGATCCCACTGAAAGATCCTTGCATGGAACCTGCCGAAGGGAATCGCTTCGTAAGAAGCTACCATCTTTCCCAGGACTCGCGTGCAGTGATGCACCGACACCTGTTTTGGTTTCAGGAGGTCTCTGACTAGAGATGACAACTCCTTGGCCTTCTCCTCCGGGAGAAACACCTTCTTCTGTTCTGTGTCCAGAATCATACCCAGGAACAGTAGACGCGTCGCAGGAACCAGCTGCGACTTTGGGATATTCAGAATCCAGCTGTGCTGTTGTAGCACTTCCTGAGATAGTGCTACTCCGACCAACAACTGCTCCCTGGACCTCGCCTTTATAAGGAGATCGTCCAAGTACGGGATAATTATAACTCCCTTCTTTCGAAGAAGTATCATCATTTCGGCCATTACTTTGGTAAATACCCTTGGTGCCGTGGACAGACCAAACGGCAACGTCTGGAATTGGTAATGGCAGTCCTGTACCACAAAACGGAGGTACGCCTGGTGAGGTGGGTAAATGGGGACATGTAGGTAAGCATCCCTGATGTCCAGTGATACCATATAATCCCCCTCTTCCAGGCTTGCAATAACCGCCCTGAGCGATTCCATTTTGAACTTGAACTTACTTATATAAGTGTTCAAGGATTTCAAATTTAGAATGGGTCTCACCGAACCGTCTGGTTTCGGTACCACAAACATTGTGGAATAGTAACCCCGTCCCTGTTGCAGGAGGGGAACTTTGATTATCACCTGCTGGAGGTACAGCTTGTGAATTGCCGCCAGTACTACCTCCCTGTCCTGGGGAGTAGCTGGCAAGGCTGATTTGAGGTAATGGTGAGGGGGAGACGTCTCAAACTCCAGCTTGTATCCCTGAGATACCACTTGTAGAACCCAGAGATCCACCTGTCAGCGAACCCACCGGTCGCTGAAGTTCCGGAGACGGGCCCCCACCGCACCTGGCTCCACATGTGGAGCCCCAGCGTCATGCGGTGGACTTAGTGGAAGCAGGGGAGGATTTTTGTTCCTGGGAACTGGCTGTATGGTGCAGCTTTTTCCCTCTACCCCTGCCTTTGGGCAGAAAGTACACGCCTCTAACCCGCTTGCCTTTCTGAGGCCGAAAGGACTGTACTTGATAATAAGGTGCTTTCTTAGGCTGTGAGGGAACCTGAGGTAAAAAAGTCGACTTCCCAGCTGTTGCTGTGGATACGAGGTCCGAGAGACCGTCCCTAAACAATTCCTCACCCTTATAAGGCAAAATTTCCATGTGCCTTTTAGAATCAGCATCACCTGTCCACTGCCGAGTCCATAATACTCTCCTGGCAGAAATGGACATTGCATTAATTCTAGATGCCAGCCGGCAAATGTCCCTCTGTGCATCTCTCATATATAAGACTACGTCTTTAATATGCTCTATGGTTAGCAATATAGTGTCCCTGTCAAGGGAATCAATGTTATCAGACAGGGAATCGGACCACGCTGCTGCAGCACTACACATCCATGCTGAAGCAATAGCAGGTCTCATTATAGTACCTGAGTGTGTATACACAGACTTCAGGATAGCCTCCTGCTTTCTATCTGCAGGCTTCTTTAAGGCGACCGTATCCTGAGAAGGCAGTGCCACCTTTTTTGATAAGCGTGTGAGCGCCTTGTCCACCCTAGGGGATGTCTCCCAGCGTAACCTATCTGTTGGCGGGAAAGGGTACGCCATTAGTAACCGCTTAGAAATTACTAGTTTCTTATCTGGCGAACCCCACGCTTCTTCACACAATTCATTTAACTCATCAGATGGGGGAAAAGTCACTGGCTGCTTTTTCTCCCCAAACATAATACCCTTTTTTGTGGTAACCGGGTTAATGTCAGAAATGTGCAACACATTTTTCATTGCCGTAATCATGCAACGGATGGCCCTAGTGGATTGTACATTTGTCTCATCCTCGTCGACACTGGAGTCAGACTCCGTGTCGACATCTGTGTCTGCCATCTGAGGTAGCGGGCGTTTTTGAGCCCCTGATGGCCTCTGAGATGCCTGGGCAGGCGCGGGCTGAGATGCCGGCTGTCCCAAAGCTGCGTCATCGAAACTTTTATGCAAGGAGTTGACACTGTCGGTTAATACCTTCCACATATCCATCCACTCAGGTGTCGGCCGCGCAGGGGGCGACATCACACTTATCGGCACCTGCTCCGCCTCCACGTAAGCGTCCTCATCAAACATGTCGACACAGCCGTACCGACACACCGCACACACACACAGGGAATGCTCTGACTGAGGACAGGACCCCACAAAGTCCTTTGGGGAGACAGAGAGAGAGTATGCCAGCACACACCAGAGCGCTATATAACAGAGGGATATACACTATACACAAAGTGAATTTTCCCCCTATAGCTGCTTATATCACAATTTGCGCCAAAATTTATGTGCCCCCCCTCTCTTTTTTACCCTTTCTGTAGTGTATACTGCAGGGGAGAGCCTGGGGAGCGTCCTTCCAGCGGAGCTGTGAAGAAAAAATGGCGCTGGCTGTGCTGAGGAAGATAGCCCTGCCCCTTCAGCGGCGGGCTTCTCCCGCTTTTTTAATGAAAATTATGGCGGGGGATTAGGCACATATACAGTTTAGAACTGTATTATGTGCAGTTTGCCATTAAGGTATACTAATTGCAGCCCAGGGCGCCCCCCCCCCAGCGCCCTGCACCCACCAGTGACCGGAGTGTGTGGTGTGCTGTGGGAGCAATGGCGCACAGCTGCAGTGCTGTGCGCTACCTTATTGAAGACCGGAGTCTTCAGCCGCCGATTTTCTCCGGTTCCTTCCGTCTTCTGGCTCTGCAAAGGGGGACGGCGGCGCTGCTCCGGGAACGGACGATCGAGGTCGGGCCCTGTGTTCGATCCCTCTGGAGCTAATGGTGTCCAGTAGCCTTAGAAGCACAAGCTAGCTGCAAGCAGGTAGGTTTGCTTCTCTCCCCTAAGTCCCACGTAGCAGTGAGTCTGTTGCCAGCAGATCTCACTGAAAATAAAAAACCTAACAAATACTTTCTTTATAGTGAACTCAGGAGAGCCCACTAAGTGCATCCAGCTCAGGCCGGGCACAGATTCTAACTGAGGTCTGGAGGAGGGGCATAGAGGGAGGAGCCAGTGCACACCAGATGTAGTACCTAATCTTTCTTTAAAGAGTGCCCAGTCTCCTGCGGAGCCCGTCTATTCCCCATGGTCCTTACGGAGTACCCAGCATCCACTAGGACGTCAGAGAAAATTAGATGCAGCAAAAGGGACAGGACAACTGCTAACTACACAATACAAAGGGAAATAACATAACTATTTATGCACAAAACTACATCACCAACACATTTGAAAAAGTAACCAACTTACAAACACAATTAGCTGCAATACATTTCAGACAACTAAGGACAAAGCACATATGTTAAAATAATATAAATATTGTACCACAAACTCACCATCCTGCCTTGGACGATCCGAATCCCGGACATAAGTCGCACCAACCACTTCTGGCGGAATAAGGGACCGCACAGGCTCCTCCCAATCCCGATATGACGCTCTGAAGGGATGGCCACCCCCTGTTTGTCTGGCTGACTTAGCCTCCTTCGCCATCTTAGCCTTGACACGGCGCTTGATGTCGTAGAAACGCTTACGACACGTGTCCTCGGTCCTCCTCATCACACCCTCACTATTAACTGCCGCTATTACCTTCCCCCACAGAACACTCTTCCTGCGTGAAGGAACCTTGGCAGCATCAGGCCCAAACAGCTGACGATGATGCCTCATCAGCTCACGCACCAATGCAACATTCTCTGCATAGCTGAATTTCACATTGCGGCTCGTCTTTGTAGTGGTGCGTGGCTGCGGAGCCACAGCACCATCACTGTCACTCTCACTCGAGTCTGCGGCACCAACCTCCCCCTCCTCCTCCATATCACTAACCTCCTCCACCTCACTCACCTCCTCCACCTCACTCACCTCCGCCACCTCACTCACCTCTGACTGAGACATATTCTGGACAAACAACAAAAAACACTGATAAAAAAAAACCCACAAAACACACTCCTCCACTACCACTACACACCACACACCAAACACACACACACACACACACACACACACACTCACAAACAATGACAATGGACTGAATTTTTTTTTTAACAAAGACAAAAAAAGTAAACAGACATTTAAATAACTACACAACAAGTATGACAAGACTACTTACACACTCAGTACAGCACTCAGCAATCGAAAAAAACCACCTCCAATCCACCAAATACTCCAAACTACTCACCAACACCAAACACCACTTCCTCTCACCTCTCCACTAGCTAAACCCACGAGGTTCGGTCGGTTTGAGGCGGTTTTATAGTAATGAGCACAGACACTCCTCCATCAGGAAACAAACCAATCACGGACGAGTGACAAAAACGAAAGTTAGAAATAAGTCGCGGCCGGGAACGGAGAAACACTGCCGTAACATTCAAATGACGAATTCGTTAAAAAAAACACCCCACAACACGGCCGCAAAAACACAAAATCGTCCGCATTCCACCTTTGAAAAACACGAAAGACATCGACATCGAAAAATGAAAATAATCAAAATACGACAGCTTAGTAAATGAGGCGTAAAAAAATCAAAAAGTTGCAAATTCACACATTCGATGCCAAACGTGATTCATCTCCCACCAAATCGACATCAATACGAATTTTAGCAAATATAGCCCCAGGTCTATTTTTTTCTCCAGCCTTTTTTTACGATTCATTTTTTTACGGCCGAAAATGCACTTTCACGGTAGAGATTTCAAATACGAATACATAGTAAATTACCGAGTTCTATAACTAAACAGCCGCGTTTGACCGATGGTGTATTAATTCGTATTTTTTGACTTTAACTTCTAAAAAAATACGAATGCCCTCATCACTGCCGAGATTTGAGTTTAGTAAATTCCCGAGATGACACTTTGAAGAAAAAACACCAAATCGGTCAAAAATGGTCAAAAACGGGAGCTTAGTAAATATACCCCCAGGACTGTCTCAAAGAGCCCGGGGCTGGTCATGATTTTTTTTTTTTTTGGGGGGGGGACGACTTTTTTTGTTTTAGTTTTGTTTTTAACTATTTAAACACTTTTCCTGACAGAAGCATGCACAGATCTCACTGATCTGTGCATGCGTCTCTCATACTTGCACAATGTAATAAAACTCACATTATAATGGGGCTAATTCAGACCTGATCGTAGATGTGCTAAATTTAGCACATGTACGATCAGTTACACTGACATGCAGGGGGACGCCCAGCACAGGGCTAGCCCGCCCCGCATGTCAGTCCCTGCCCCGTCGCACAAGTACAAAAGCATCGCACAGCGGCAATGCATTTGTGCTTTTGTACTTCAGGAGTAGCTCCCAGCCAGCGCAGCTCCTGCGAGCTGGCAAGGAGCTACTCATCGCTGCCCGGGTCGCAGCGGCTTCGTGTGACATCACGCAGCCGCCGCGGCCCGCCCCCATAACGGTACGAGCACGCCTGTGTTGCTCGGACCGCGCCCCTTAAATGGCGGCTAAATGCTGCCAGCACGCCCCCTGCCGCCCAGCGAAAACGCACAGCACTGATCAGGTCTGAATCAGCCCCAATGTGCGAGTTTTCATTCAAGAAAACTCGTACACACTAGCACAATGTTAACAGCCTCAAACTTAAAAACTTGAAGGCTATTAGATTAGGCAAGTTTAGCAACAAACTCGCACCTTCTAAAGTGCGAGAAAGTGCACGTTTTCGCGCACAAAAAAATCGCACTGCATTACATCTTGCCTAACATCTCATTTAACTGTGCTGAATGTCTTCTCTGATTACAAAAAACACCAACACACACACACAAAATCAGTAATACAAATTTAGTAATTCCAAATCTGTATTGCCTGAGATATCAAGGGTTTGGGGGTAATTTCACAAAATAACAAAGCAACCACTTACATCACATAAGGCATAATTTACAACAAGCAGAGGAGATACAGTGTAAAATCCACTTTTGTGGCACTGTGTAAATTGATTTGCTCCTAGCATTTAGGATTACTAGCATGTGTAATACTACAAGTGCCAGCACACTCAAAGCTTCTAGGGTATGCTGGCACTTGTAGTATTTCACATGCTAGCTAGTAGAACTACTAGAGTCAGCATGCAGTGAAATCTAGGGCATCTTAGGACCGGAAACGCATCATAATAAAATGTAAAAGGTTTTATTTTGCTAGTTTGGGATATTGCTCTCTGAACGATGCGCTTAAAAGTAATTATTTATTTTACTATAATACCAAAACTTTATTGTAAAAATAAAAAACTAACCATTACTAGGCTGCATAAGACAATAAAAAATAATAGTTCTTACTCTAGCTAAAGTTGTGAAACACATCCTAGTTGCAGAGGTTTAGAAAACCTCAGGTCACATAGGGGATAAAGGTTGTAGCCTTTTACTTTCTGGGCGTAATTCAGAGTGGAACGCTGCTGCGGCCCATTGCAGGGCAAGGCCGCCCAGAATGCTACCCACTGCTCACTAACTGCGATCACACTCTAATCGTGATCACGCTGCAATTAGAGCGTGATCGCAGAAACTATGGAAGCCACCTGCCATCGCCATTTTTTCTGAGTGGTTGCGCGTGATGACACACAGCCGCCCCGAAAGCACCGCTGACACGACCTCATTTTCAATGTGCCACCCCCGCAATGGTCCACGAACTACCCCGCCCGCCCCGAGAACGCCTCTGCCTGTCAATTAGGCAGAGGCATTCACAGTTAATGCAACCCAATTACATTAACTGCACGCGCAGGATGGGAAAACCACAGGGGTTATTGTGGTAACATTGATTAGCGATACGACCTGAATAACCCCCAAGGTCCTGCGAGACTCTGCTAGCGCCTTTTTTGAAAAAAAATGCTGATTAATTTGATATGTGACACTTCTGTATATATGTGTGTTACGGAGTCTCTGAATCTGTATATGAAGAACTACAATTTAGCACCTGCAACTAGATTTGTTTTTAAAGCCCTCCCCTCTCCTTACTGGAAATTTAATACAAGCTGTTGGTGTGTCTATGCAATGTGTCACTTTGCAAGAAACTAACACAAACACAAGTTGCATTCGGTTCTTTGACCACAGAACATTGGGGGTCATTCCGAGTTGATCGCAGCCAGCAACTTTTTGCTGCTGCTGCTGCGATCAACTAATCCCCGCCTATGGGGGAGTGTATTTTAGCATAGCAGGGCTGCGATCACTTGTGCAGCCCTGCTATGCTTAAATTTTTTCCTGCAAAACAAGACCAACCCTGCAGCTACTTACCCAGTGCGACGGATCCAGCGATGAAGGTCCCGGTCCTGACGTCAGACATCCGCCCTCCGTTCGCCTGGACACGCCTGCGTTCTTCTTACCACTCCACGAAAACAGCCTCCAACGGTGAGTATCCGTCCCGGACCGCCTCTCCGCTGTAAATCTTCTTTCCGTCAAGCGCTGCATCTTTTCTTCACGCTAGGCGCTCCGTTGCCTGGCGACGTCTGTCGCCGGACAACGGCTCGCGTGCATGCGCAGTTCTGACCTGTTCGGACCGCAGCGAACAACCGCTGCGTGCAAATGGGTCAGAATGACCCCCATTCTTTCCCAGTACTTGCTAGGGCCCCAGTGAACTTGCTAAGACAGGAGTTGGTACTGTTTTGTTTTTACACTCCAGGTAGTTTATTCCTGCAGTTTACAGAACAGCGAGTGCAGAAAGTCCAAGAACTTTAAGACTGTTGATTCTGAAGTTCAAGAAATGCTTACATACAGGGGGACTTGCCCGAAGTCTTAAAAACTAATCAAGTGGAGAGAGATAAAATACAAGCCAATCAGCTGCTGCCATTTTTTAAACATATAACATGAGAGTTAGAAGCTGATTAGCTGGTAATTTATCTCCCTCCACTTTATCACTTTCCAAGACTTGGTACATCACCCTCACTATCCCTTACAGTTAACAAATCATATCCCCTATGGGTCTGGCTACATATGGTATTTCCCCTATATACATTATTCTAAAACCTCAGAACGGCTTACATTTCCATGAAGTTGTGCCAGTGTCCCTAGAGGCTGACAGAAAAATTTCCATAGTATCTTTTTAAAAATGAAGTCAATGCAAAAAGTTTCCCAGAGTTTCAAAAGTTAATTGGCACGGAGTGTGGTTGCTAGAGCCAGAAGCGCCATTAATATGCCTGTATTAAAGATTAAGAAATTCAGTGGATATGGCAAGTGTTTCATTAATGATTTGAGGGGAGAGTTAAGTTGTCCAGCCCCTTTTTCCTGTTTTACCAAACCCAGATACAATAATCTTTCAGATATTGCCCACCAGCAAGTGTTTATATGTATCTGTAATGCTTTCTTTCCAATTTCTATTTAGTGCCTATTTGTTGTCCCATAAAAAGGTAGTCAATAAACCTGGCCCATATGCAGCAAGGCTTCATAGATAGCCCCCAGTCTTTAAAAGACAATTTTAACAGATTATGGGCTTGAGTTAGAGGTGGTTGCAGTAACGATATCGCATGCAAGCGGCCAATATTTTATTTTTGTACATGCTTCCAAATCGCACTGAGTATGCATCCCAACTGTTAGCGGTCAGAGCAGCAAAATTAATTTTAATGCATGGGGAGAGTTTTTCAGTGGACATTACTGGGAGGTAACAAGGGGTACTTAGCCAGATGCTTACACAGGACACCATAGGGTAGATGTAATATCCTCCAATATAGAGGCAAAGTGGTATCAGTGAACGTTATGTGCGCGGATACCGCATCCCCCCATGTATGACTGTGGTGGTGTGTGCTCAGTGAAAAGGGCACATACACCACAGCCAGGAAAATTGCTGTCCCTGGGTGTGTTGGCTCTTGGCTCCGGGCTGCATGTAAGATTTCGTAAGAGTAGCGAGCTCGCGCACATGCACACTGGATTCGGCCGGAGGTGGGACTTTTCATTTCCCCACTTCGTTACCACATCTCAGTAAAGAGGCAAAGTAGGGAGTGTTATATCCACGCGATACGTGCGGGTATAATACATTCAGCCCCATGTTCAGAAGGATAAACGGTGCCTGCCATACGGCTGGTGTGACTAATGGTGCATTTAAATATGCAGCACTACAAGTGAGTGTCTCAGTATGAAGATCATCGGCCGCAGCATTAGCATGAAGATGCATACGACTTAGAATCGGGGCCTAGCTCCGAAATCCAACCTTGGGAAATATTTCTGCAGTATTTGTGGGTACCTCCGAAAATAGGATTTTAATTACCTACAGGTAAATCTTTTTCTCATAGTCCGTAGAGGATTCTGGGGTCCTTATTAGTATCATGGGGTATAGACGGGTCCACTAGGAGCCACTGGCATTTTAAGATTTTAATAGTGTGGGCTGGCTCCTCCCTCTATGTCCCTCCTACCAGACTCAGTCTAGAAACTGTGCCCGAGGAGACGGACAACTTCGAGAGAAGGATTTTACAAAGATAGTGCCGAGATTCACACCAGCTCACACAAACAAGGCAAACCAAGCTAACTAGCATGAAACTCAGCAACAGCTGAATAACATTACCGAACCAAGTAATAACGCAGAACTTAACAAAGGACAACGCAGTACTGAACCAAGTAACCACTGAAGGATAACGAAGCGCTGGACATGCGCCCAGCATTCTTTACTGACTACGAGAAAAGGATTTACCGGTAGGTAATTAAAATCCTATTTTCTTTTACGTCCTAGAGGATGCTGGGGTCCATATTAGTACCATGGGGATGTACCAAAGCTCCCAGATCGGGAGGGAGAGCGCGGAGGTTCCTGCAGAACAGACTGACCAAACTTTAGGTCCTCAGAGGCCAAAGTATCGAACTTGTATAACTTAGCAAATGTGTTCGACCCAGACCAAATAGCCGCTCGGCAAAGCTGTAAAGCCGAGACACCCCAGGCAGCCGCCCGGGAAGAACCCACCTTACGAGTAGAGCAGGCCTTAACAGATGTAGGACACGGCCGTAGAACACGCATGCTGGATAGTGAACTTGATCCAGCGAGAAATCGTTTGCTTTGAAGCAGGACACCCAATTTCCTTGGGATCATACAGGACAAACAGAGTCCGATTTTCTGTGACGAGCAGTTCTCTTCACACAACTTTTCGGAGCCCTTACAACATCCAAGGACTTTGATGGAATTGAGGAGTCGGTAGCAACTGGTACCACAATAGGTTGAGTGATATGAAAAGCCGACACAACCTTCGGAAGGAACTGCTGACGTATCCGGCGCTCAGCTCTATCTTCATGGAAGATCAAATAGGGACTTTTACAAGACAAAGCCCCCAACTCCGACACACGTCTAGCAGAAGCTAAGGCCAACAAAGTGACACACTTCCACGTGAGAAACTTGTACTCAACCTCCTGTAGAGGCTCAAACCAATCCGATTGGGGGAACTGCAACACCACGTTAAGATCCCAGGGCGCCGTAGGAGGCACAAAGGGAGGCTGGATGTGCAGAACCCATTTCAAGAAAGTCTGAACCTCAGGGAGGGAAGCCAGCTGTTTCTGGAAGAAAATGGATAAGGCCAAAATCTGGACCTTTACGTATCCCGACCTCAGGCCCATATCCACACCTGCTTGTAGGAAGAGGAGAAATCATCCCAGTTAAAACTCCATCATAGGAAACTTCTTGGATTCACACGAGATACAAACTTTTTCCAAATGTGATGGTAATGTTTAGACGTTACTCCTTTCCTAGCCTGTATCAGGGTAGGAATAACCTTGTTCAGAATACCCTTCCGAGCTAGTATCTGGCGTTCAACCTCCATGCCGTCAAACGTAGCAGTGGTAAGTCTTGATAGGCGAACAGCCCCTGTTGCAGCAGGTCTTCCCAAAGAGGGAGAGGCCTCGGGTCTTCTAGCATAGACCCAGAAGGTCCGCGTACCAAGCCCTTCTTGGCCAATCCGGAGCGATGAGGATTGCCTGAACTCTTGTTCTCCTTATAAGCTTTAGTATCCTTGGAATGAGTCTAAGTGGAGGGAACACGTACACCGACTGGAACACCCACGAAGTCACCAGGGCGTCCACAGCCACTCTTGACCTGGAACAATACCTCCGAAGCTTCTTGTTGAGACGGGAGGCCATCATGTCTATTTGAGGTACACCCCAAAGATTTGTCACCTCCGTAAACACCTCCGGGTGGAGGCCTCACTCTCCTGGATGGAGATCGTGTCTGCTGAGGAAGTCTGCTTCCCAGTTATCCACTCCCGGAATGAAAATTGCTGATAGCGCCAATGCGTGCTTTTCTGCCCAGAGGATGATTCTTGTTACCTCCGACATTGCAGCTCTATTCTTCATTCCGCCCTGACGGTTTATGTAGGACACCGTCGTTACATTGTCCGAGTGCACTTGAATGGCCCGATCTCGCAGAAGATGTGTCACTTGGAGAAGGCCGTTACACACGGCTCTTAACTCCAGAATGTTTATTGGAAGACTGGATTCTATACTTGACCACCTTCCTTGGAATGTTTCCCCTTGAGTGACTGTGCCCCATCCCGAGACTTGCATCCATGGTTAGAAGGATCCAGTGATGAATCCCGAACCTGCAGCCCTCCAGAAGGTGAGGCAATTGCAGCCACCAGGAGTGAAATCCTTGCTTTCTGCGACAGACGAATCCTCTGGTGCATATGTAGATGAGAACCCGACCACTTGTCTAGGAGGTCCAGTTGGAAGGATCGAGCATGAAATCTGCTGTACTGTAGAGCCTCGTAGGAGGCAACTATCTTACCCAGAAGGCGAATGAACTAATGAACCGATACCTGGGCAGGCTTTAAGAGATCCCGTACCATCGATTGTATCACCAACGCTTTCTCCTCCAGTAGAAACGCTCTCTGCACTTCCATGTCGAGGATCATCCCCAGGAAAGACAATCTCCTCGTTGGTTCCAAATGTGACTTTACGCCACCGTCCAGCGACTGCCTCTGCTTCAGAGGCGATCGCTAGGCAACGACGACTGGCATGCGCCGACGCACTGCGGCGCCGGCCCATGCGCAGTTCCGACACGATCGCTGCGCTGCGATAAACTGCAGCGAGCGATTGGGTCAGAATGACCCCCCATGTTCCCTTAGCAGACGAGTCGTGAGAGCAATGGACTGCAACAACCTCTCCCTGGACGATGCATTTATCAGCAGATAGTCCAGATATGGAATTATGTTCACTCCCTGTCTGCGGAGGAGAGCCATCATCTCTGCCATCACCTTGGTGAACATCCTCGGTGCTGTGGAGAGCCCGAATGGCAGTGCCTGAAACTGATAGTGACTGTCTAACAGTGCAAATCTGAGATAAGCCTGATACAGCGGCCAAATCGGAATGTGGAGGTAGGCATCCTTGATATCCAGGGATACCAGAAACTCTCCCTCCTCCAGACCTGAGATCACCGCTCTCAGAGACTCCATTTTGAATTTGAACTCCCCCAAATAAGGGTTTAACGATTTCAAGTTCAAAATTGGTCTGACCGAACCATCCGGTTTCGGTACCACAAAAAGTTTTGAACCCATGTGTAGCATATGAGGTGGAACTGGAACAATGATCTCTGACTTTTCCAATTTTTGGATGGCTTCCTGTAGGATAGCCCTGTCTTTCAGTAAAGCTGGCAAGCCTGATTTGAAGAATCGATGAGGCGGGAGTTCTTGAAACTCCAGTCTGTACCCCTGGGATACAGGCCGGACGACACCCAGACGTGGCTGAAACGTCTGAGCCTCGTACCCACCAACCGGTTCTACAGGCTGTGCGGTCCACCGTCATGCTGAGGATTTTGAGGAACCAGAAGCAGGCTTCTGGTCCTGGGAGCCTGCAGGAGCAGGCTTCTTGGATTTTACCCGACCACCTCTAAAGAAATTGGTAGGAGGCTTGGACTTTTTCGTCTTAGCGGTCCGAAAGGACTGCGATGTCGAGGAAGAAAAGGGTTTCTTCGTAGAAGGAGCAGCTGAGGGAAGAAGAGGTGACTTACCCACGGTAGCCGTGGAAATCCAAGCATCCAACGCTTCCCCAAATAGAGCCTGACCTGTGAAGGGTGGGTTCTCCACAATTCTCCTGGATCCCGTGTCTGCAAACCATTGGCGTAGCCAGAGTCCCCTACAAGCTGAGAACGACTTGGTAGATATCCTTGCATTCAGCGTACCCAGGTCCTTCATGGACTCCACCATGAAATCCGCAGAATCCTGTATGTTACGTAAAAACAGTTCAATGTCACTTCTATCCATTGTATCTAAGTCTTCTAGTGACGTGCCTGACCACTTTACTATAGCTTTAGAAATCCATGCACAGGCAATAGTAGGCCTTAATGCCACCCCTGAAGCAGTGTATATGGATTTGAGCGTAGTGTCAATTTTATGATCAGCCGGTTCTTTTAACGTGGTAGATCCAGGGACAGGTAAAACAACCTTTTTTGACAGTCTGGAGACAGATGCGTCAACTATGGGTGAGTTTTCCCATATTTTTCTATCCTCCTCAGGGAAGGGAAAAGCAACCAGGACCCTCTTGGGAATCTGGAATTTTTTTCTCCAGGGTTTCCCAGGATTTTTCAAATAAAGCGTTTCATTCTTAAGAAGCAGGGAAGGTTAGCGAGGCTTTCTTATTGCCTGTGAAGTAAACCTCCTCAGCCTGCTCAGGTGGTGTGTCAGTAATGTACAATGGAAAATATGGAGTGGTGCCTAGCTGTGTACAGGGCGCATATAACACTTATTACATAAAATACATCCCTTTTTGATGAGGAATACAATTATCCTTCGTATAGAGGCTTGAGATCTTCTCTGATATGTAATCTTTCCTCTCGAAGTATCATACAATGGTCCCAATGTTCATAAAAGACAAAAAGGAAAGGAACAAATGTGTAGAACAATTTCACACCACTCTGGATATTTTCACAACTAGGAAAACAGAAGGGCGTACCCCACTCACACAGAGATAAGTGAATGGAATCCCATAAAGGTATCTTTAATAAATGAACATCCTTATGATGTTAAAATGCAAATCACAGGGGCGTACCCAGAACTCACACTGGAGGTACGATGGTAAATCACATAAAGGTATCTTTAAAATCTTTCCGATGCGTACCCTAACTTACACAATTTGTAGTTGAGACGAACACATAAAGGTATCTTTTATTTTCTCAAATCAATGATATGCGTACCACAACTCACTGGATATATGGATGGTCGACTCCTATCAAGGTATCTTTTGTCCGGGATCACAAAGTCTAGCAGGAAATTATTCCATACAGGATACACGGGACAAATAATAGAAGTTCCTCTTTATATGATTAAAAAAGGGGAATTTATTTCCAAAAATTCCAAAGTGCATCAAAAGTGCTTTACAAAATGTAAAATGAACAAAAAATAAAAAATACAGAATTCCAATAAAAATGGATCCAACTTTGATCGTCCAAGGCTACTCACAGTACTGTTTGTTCAACGCGTTTCGGTCTTTAGCAGGACCTTTATCAAGAACTACCTGCACTGTGAGGAGTCTCCATATTTATGATACAAACACCCAATCAATGAGTAGCAGGAAATTACATCGTTAATTGAAAACATATCTACTTTCTTTAAAACATGGTCAAATTATAGAGATATATTAAACAATAAAACTCCAGCATACTGTTAAATCCCAATAAGAAGATCCCAAATGAGTTAAAAGGCTCAAATTCTTAGTTTAACCAACGATTAGAAAAAGCTACTAAGGATTCTGGGAGATGTAGTTGAAAGGGCTGAACTCCAGTGACCATAAAAGGAGTTCCGCCGGAAGTCACCAAAACCAACAAATTCCGTAAATACCTAACTGAATCGTAAGCAGGTGTCACCCAGTGGGCCTTTACATTATTAAGTCGCAGGGATGAGATCTCAAACAAAATTTTTTTATAGAAAATCCCGGTCTCGCCCGCGATCGAGACAGACCGCTATGATTTATGGGAGATGTAGTCCATTTGCGGGACTACAGCGGCCATATATGGAGTTCCGCCGGAAGTCGCGAGCGACAGCCTTGTTTAGAGTCCTCCGTTTGACCCATCTGCTGGGTTCCGCATGCAGGGAAGTAGCCGGAAGTGACACGCGGCATGTTCCTTTCTATTCCAGGAGGATTATGGGATATGTAGTCCACAGGCACCGCTACACGGACTTGTGTTAGTTTTTCATAGATGAAAACACCTTTATCTCCATTCACAGATGCTGAACTATTACAATAATAAAGTAAATAAAGAAATGTTACCATTCATTATTAATAAACTTTCCATATTACACAAATACAATGCAAAAACGAACACATATTTAAAGAAACCATTTCAATTCAAAATCACAATTTAACCCTTGAGGGCTCAAGGTGCCATATGTAAAGATGCAATGCATCTCAGATTTTGCAAGCTGCGAACCGCGACTTCCGGCGGAACTCCATCGTAAAAATTGGTGATTTTTACTTTGGTGTTTATAGTGGACGGGCAGCATTGCGCCACACAGGTGAACGGTTCAAAAACTTGCTTTGGTGTGTCAGTAATGTCTGATGGCATCTCTAATGGCCTCAATCATGAGCTGCACCCCCTTTGCAAGGGATGCCGCCCCCCTCAGCATATCCCCATCTACTGTATCAGAGTCGGTATCTGTGTCGGCTTGCATAATCTGGGCAATCGCATGTTTCTTTGGGTATATGCTAGGGGCTTTAGAAGGAATAGGAACAGAACCTGACAAAACTGCCATATGATTCTTTAAAACCTGAGTTTCAGACTCAGTATGAGCCACCCTAGTAGCAATCTGAGAGCTCATTCCCTTAATTGAAGTCAGCCATTCTGGCTCAGATCTAGAAACCTGAGACAAGACATTACATTCCTGGGTACAAGGAATGGATTCCTCTGGAGAAGAAACTTCCTCTGCGGCATAAGATACAGAGTCCCTGGACTTGGCTATGTGAGAGAACATACACCCAAACACATACAGGGAAAGTCAGATACAGTTTTTTCCCCCAAGTACCTTCAGAGAAACACAGAGCTTGGAGCCAGCACACACGCAGCGCTAAATTAGGCGGTTGTAAACAAAATACCTGGCGCTGACTGTGTACCCTTAATAGACTACACAGCCCACCCCACCTTCTACAACCCCCTGGTACCGCACAGGATAGTTGGAGTCGTGTGGAGGGACAGCACTCCCAGTCAGCATCTCTGTAGCTGTATCTGCAGGGAGAAAATGGCGCTGGAAGCCGCCGGGTCCGCTCTGAGGAGAAGCTCCGCCCCTTGAACATGGCGCGTCTTCCCGCACTTTCAATTCTTTACACTGGCCTGAGGTATGGCTGGCAGCATTACTGGGGTCCCTGACAGTTGTGAGTGACCAGTGCAGGGTGTCTGCGCTGGCTCAGCGCGCCCCTCATAGCGCCACATTGTGTACCGCTGAGCTCTCTAAAGACAAGTTAGTACAGCGCTCCTACCCTATTGCCACCATTCACACCGGCTCCCCGCTTGTTGGGTCGCCGGTGACTCACTCGCCACCGGAATCTTCTGGCTCTGTTAGGGGGTGGCGGCATGCTTTGGGAGTGAGGGGTTGCCTCGGGCAGCCAACAATCATCACCCTCAGGAGCTCAGTGACCTGTCAGCGGAGATAGTGGCCATTGACCTCTCAGGGTTGGACACTACTCCCCCCCCCTAAGTCCCACGAAGAAGAGAGGCTGTTGCCAGCAGCCTCCCTGTGCCTAACTCTAAGAAAAATAATAAAACTAGAAAAACTCCTATGGAGCTCCCCTAGCTGTGACCGGCTCCTTCAGGCATATTTTCTAAACTGAGTCTGGTAGGAGGGGCATAGAGGGATGAGCCAGCCCACACTATTAAACTCTTAAAGTGCCAGGGGCTCCTAGTGTACCCGTTTATACCCCATTGTACTAATGTGGACCCCAGCATCATCTAGGACGTAAGAGAAAACACCTATTTTCAGGGATATCTTACAAATATTCATTGATAAATAGGTCCATAAGTGTGAAACAGACCACATGCAGCATTCTATTTTATTAAAGAAGTTAACATGTGGCTCTTTTGGCGATTGATTGATTGATTGATTGATTGAACGAAAACTGTTGTCTTATCAGTGTATATTAACAAGGGAGACAGGGAAGCAGGATACAAATATAGGGGGGGAAAAATAAGTCGAGATCTAAAACAGCTATACAGAGTGAGAAGCAACACAGTGTTCAGGAATATAGGCCCTCATTCCGAGTTGTTCGCTCGCAAGGCGAATGTAGCAGAGTTACACACGCTAAGCCGCCGCCTACTGGGAGTGAATCTTAGCTTCTTAAAATTGCGACCGACGTACGCGCAATATTGCGATTACAAACGAGTTAGCAGTTTCAGAGTAGCTCCAGACTTACTCTGCCTGTGCGATCATTTCAGTGCTTGTCGTTCCTGGTTGACGTCACAAACACACCCAGCGTTCGCCCAGGCACTCCCACCGTTTCTCCGGCCACTCCTGCGTTTTTTCCGGAAACGGTAGCGTTTTCAGCCACACGCCCCTGAAACGCCGTGTTTCCGCCCAGTAACACCCATTTCCTGTCAATCACATTACGATCGCCGGAGCGAAGAAAAAGCCGTGAGTAAAAATACTTTCTTCATAGTAAAGTTACTTGGCGCAGTCGCAGTGCGAACATTGCGCATGCGTACTAGGCGGATTTTCACTGCGATGCGATGAAAAATACCGAGCGAACAACTCGGAATGAGGGCCATAGTCCACATTCAAACCCACAATCTCAAAATTTAAAAAAGGAGATTTATGGTAGACTTACCATGGTTAAATCTCTGTCTGCAAAGTACATTGGTTCCACAGAGAAATATTGGAGTGTAGAGATGGGTCTTGATCCAGGCACCAACAGGCTAAAGCTTTAGACTGTCCCAGGATGTACTGGGGCCTCCTCTATAACCCCGCCTCCAGGTACTGTGAGCTCATTTTCGTTAACCAGTCCAATGCAGGAGCAGGTGAAAGTGAAGGTAGATGTTAGTCATATAGAACCACGTTCCCATGACAGGAGAAGGGACAAGCGGCTAATGCCATACAAACCCATAGAAGCTAGGTGCGTCAGGGCGGGCGCACTGTGGAACCCAATGTACCTCGCAGAAAGAGATTTAACCATGGTAAGTCTACCATAAATCTCCTTTTTTGCTGTGGGGTACATTGGTTTCCACAGGAGAACATCGGGGATGTCCTAAAGCAGTTCCTCATGGGAGGGGACGCGCCTTAGCAGGTATAAGAACCCGGCGTCCAAAGGAAGCATCCTGGGAGGCGGAAGCATCAAAGACATAGAACCTAATGAACATGTTCACTGATTACCACGTAGCCGTCTTGCACAATTGTTCAGTGGACGCCCAAGAGGGCCCAACATTGTCTGACGGTACTTGAACAGGCCTGCTCTGTATCATAGGCAAGGCGAGAGACAAAGCATTGAACACTGCCCGCAATTCCAGAATGTTTAAATGGAGGAGTGATTCCTCCATGGTCCAACGACCCTGGAAAGCGTGTTGCACCAACACCGCGCCCCTACCTTTCAGACTGGCGTCCGTAGTCAGTAGGACCAAGTTGGGGATCCAGAAGGTACGACCCTGCTCAACTGCTGGTCCTGTAGCCACCAGGTCAGCGACAGACGTACCAAGGAGATCATGTGAGACCTGATCCGATGAGGCAGGCCGTCCCACTTGGAAAGGATTAACCTCTGCAGAGGGTGGGAATAAAAACGAGATTTATGGTAAGAACTTACCTTTGTTAAATCTCTTTCTGCGAGCTACACTGGGCTCCACAAGGATAGACATTGGGGTGTAGAGTAGGATCTTGATCCGAGGCACCAACAGGCTCAAAAGCTTTGACTGTTCCCAAGATGCATAGCGCCGCCTCCTATATCACACCGCCTCCCTGCACAGGAGCTCAGTTTTTAGTTAACCAGCCCAATGCAGTAGCAGGAAAAGAGACGACAACAGTTAGTAGACACATACACCACACTCTCACGACAGGAGAAGTGTCAGCTGCTAATGCCATACCAACCCAAAGAAGCTAAGTGCGTCAGGGTGGGCGCATTGTGGAGCCCAGTGTACCTCGCAGAAAGAGATTTAACAAAGGTAAGTTCTTACAATATATCTCGTTTTCTGCTGCAGGGTACACTGGGCTCCACAAGGATAGACATTGGGGATGTCCTAAAGCAGATCCTTATGGGAGGGGACGCACTGTAGCGGGCACAAGAACCCGGCGTCCAAAGGAAGCATCCTGGGAAGCGGCAGTATCGAAGGCATAGAACCTTATGAACGTGTTCACTGAGGACCAAGTAGCCGCCTTGCGCAATTGTTCAAAGGTCGCACCACGGCGGGCCGCCCAAGAAGGTTAAACAGACCAAGTAGAATGGGCCGTAATGTGAGCAGGAGCGGACAGACCAGCCTTCACATAAGCATGTGCAATCACCATTCTAATCCATCTGGCCAAAGTCTGCTTGTGAGCAGGCCAGCCACGTTTGTGAAAACCAAACAGAACAAAGAGAGAATCAGATTTCCTAATAGAAGCAGTTCTCTTCACATAGATACGGAGAACCCGTACCAAATCCAAAGAACGCTATTTGGGAGACAATTCAGGAGAGACAAGGGCCGGACCACTATCTCCTGATTAAGGTGGAACGAAGAAACCACCTTAGGTAAATAACCGGGACGGGTCCTAAGAACCGCCCGGTCACGGTGAAATAATAAGATTTTAAACCTACCGGTAAATCTTTTTCTCCTACTCCGTAGAGGATGCTGGGGACTCCGTAAGGACCATGGGGTATAGATGGGCTCCGCAGGAGATATGGGCACTATAAAGAACTTTAGAATAGGTGTGCACTGGCTCCTCCCTCTATGCCCCTCCTCCAGACCTCAGTTAGAGAAACTGCCCAGAGGAGATGGACAATAAGAGGAAAGGATTTTGTTAATCTAAGGGCAAGATTCATACCAGCCCACACCATCCACACCGTATAACCTGGAATACATGCAACCAGTTAACAGTATGAACAAAAAACAGTATCAGCTAAAAACTGATCTCAACTGTAACATAACCCTTATGGAAGCAACAACTATATACAAGCCTTGCAGATTTCGTCCGCACTGGGACGGGCGCCCAGCATCCTCTACGGACTAGGAGGAAAAGATTTACCAGTAGGTTTAAAATCTTATTTTCTCTTACGTCCTAGAGGATGCTGGGGACTCCGTAAGGACCATGGGGTTTATGCCAAAGCTCCAGACCGGGCGGGAGAGTGCGGACGACTCTGCAGCACCGACTGAGCAAACGCAAGGTCCTCATCAGCCAGGGTATCAAACTTATAGAACTTTGCAAAAGTGTTTGAACCTAACCAGGTAGCTGCCCGGCAAAGCTGTAAAGCCGAGACGCCTCGGGCAGCCGCCCAAGAAGAGGCCAGCTTCCTAGTGGAATGGGCCTTTACTGAATTTGTTAACGGCAATCCAGCCGTAGAATGAGCCTGCTGAATCGTGTTACAGATTCAGCAAGCAATAGTCTGCTTCGAAGCAGGAGCGCCAACTTTGTTGGCTGCATACAGGACAAACAGTGCTTCTGTTTTACTAACCCGAGCCGTCCTGGCTACATAGATTTTTAAGGCCCTGACTACATCCAGGGACATGGAATCCTCCAAGTCACCCGTAGCCAAAGGCACCACAATAGGTTGGTTCATATGAAATGAAGAAAACACCTTAGGCAAAAATTGAGGACGAGTCCTCAACTCTGCTCTATCCACATTGAAGGTCAAATAGGGGCTCTTGTGAGACAAGGCCGCCAATTTGAGAAATTTCAATTCAACTGTTTGAAGAGGTTCAAACCAGTGAGACTTCAGGAACCGCAACACCACGTTAAGGTCCCAAGGTGCCACTGGGGGCACAAAAGGAGGCTGGATGTGCAGCACTCCCTTTACAAAAGTCTGGACTTCTGGGAGAGAAGCCAATTCCTTCTGAAAGAAAATAGACAGGGCCGAAATCTGTACCTTAATGGAGCCTAATTTTAGGCCCATATCCACTCCTGTCTGTAGAAAGTGGAGAAAACAGCCCAGATGAAAATCTTCCGTAGGAGCATTCTTGGCTTCACACCAAGAAACAAACTTCCTCCAGATACGGTGATAATGTTTTGCCGTCACCTCCTTCCTAGCCTTTATCAGAGTAGGGATGACTTCCTCCGGAATACCTTTCCCAGCTAGGATTCGGTGTTCAACCACCATGCCGTCAAACGTAACCGCGGTAAGTCTTGGAACACGCAGGGCCCCTGTTGTAACAGGTCCTCCCTGAGAGGAAGAGCCCATGGATCTTCTGTGAGCATCGCCTGAAGATCTGAATACCAGGCCCTTTGAGGCCAATCTGGAACAATGAGGATTGTTTTCACTCATTTTTGTCTTATGATTCTCAATATTTTTGAGATGAGAGGAAGAGGGGGGAACACATAGACCAACTGACACACCCATGGTGTCACTAGTAAACAGTATGACAATAACATAGCATCAGTTCACGCCCGATGCAACAATAACGTAACCCTTATTGAAGCAATAACTATATACAAGTATTGCAGAAGAAGTCCGCACTTCGGACGGGCACCCAGCATCCTCTACGGACTACGAGAAATAGATTTACCGGTAAGTAAAATCTTATTTTCTCTAACGTCCTAGAGGATGCTGGGGACTCCGTAAGGACCATGGGGATTATACCAAAGCTCCCAAACGGGCGGGAGAGTGCGGATGACTCTGCAGCACCGATTGAGCAAACATGAGGTCCTCCTCAGCCAGGGTATCAAACTTATAGAATTTTGCAAAGGTGTTTGTACCCGACCAAGTAGCAGCTCGACACAGCTGTAGTGCCGAGACCCCTCGGGCAGCCGCCCAAGAAGAGCCCACTTTCCTAGTGAAATGGGCCTTGACCGATTTTGGTAACTGCAAACCAGCCGTAGAATGCGCCTGCTGAATCGTGTTACAGATCCAGCGATCCAGAGTCTGCTTTGAAGCAGGGCTGCCAAGCTTGTTGGCTGCATACAGAACAAACAGTGCTTCTGTTTTTCGGACTCTAACCGTCCTGGCTACATAAATCTTCAAAGCCCTGACCACATCAAGGGACTCGGAATCCTCTAAGTCCCGTGTAGCCACAGGCACCACAATAGGTTGGTTCATATGAAAGGATGAAACCACTTTTGGCAGGAACTGAGGACGTGTCCGCAATTCCGCTCTATCCATATGGAAAACCAGATAGGGGCTTTTATGTGATAAAGCCGCTAATTCCGACACTCGCCTAGCCGAAGCTAGGGCTAATAACATGACCACCTTCCAAGTGAGATATTTCAACTCCACCGTTTTCAGTGGTTCAAACCAGTGTGACTTTAGGAAGTCCAAGACCACATTAAGGTCCCAAGGCGCCACCGGAGGCACAAACGGAGGATGAATATGCAGTACTCCCTTAACAAAAGTCTGAACTTCTTGGAGAGAAGCCAATTCTTTTTGAAAGAAAATGGATAGGGCCGAAATCTGGACCTTAATGGAGCCTAATTTAAGGCCCAAATCCACTCCAGTTTGTAGGAAGTGAAGGAAACGGCCCAGATGGAATTCTTCCGTAGGAGCATCCCTGGCCTCACACCAAGAAACATATCTTCGCCATATACTGTGATAATGTTTTGCTGTTACTTCCTTCCTAGCCTTTATCAGCGTAGGGATAACCTCAACCGGAATACCTTTTTCCGCTAGGATCCGGCGTTCAACCTCCATGCCGTCAAACGCAGCCGCGGTAAGTCTTGGAACAGACAGGGTCCCTGTTGCAACAGGTCCTGCCTTAGAGGAAGAGGCCACGGATCTTCCGTGAGCATTTCCTGCAGATTTGGATACCAGGTCCGTCGTGGCCAATCTGAAACAACGAAGATTGTTCTCACTCCTTTTCTTCTTACTATTCTCAACACCTTGGGTATGAGAGGAAGAGGAGGAAATACATAGACGGACCGGAACACCCACGGTGTCATGAGAGCGTCTACCGCTACTGACTGAGGGTCTCTGGACCTGGCGCAATACCTCTGTAGCTTTTTGTTGAGGTGGGACGCCATCATGTCTATCTGTGGCAGTTCCCACCGACTCACAATCTGTGCGAAGACTTCTGGATGAAGTCCCCACTCTTCCGGGTGTAGGTCGTGTCTGCTGAGGAAGTCTGCTTCCCAGTTGTCCACTCCCGGAATGAAGACCGCTGACAGTGCGCTTACGTGATTTTCCGCCCAGCGAAGAATCCTGGTGACTTCCGCCATTGCCACTCTGCTCCTTGTCCCACCTTGGCGGTATACATGAGCCACGGCTGTGACGTTGTCTGATTGAATCAGAACCGGTAGGTCGCAAAGAAGATTCTCCGCTTGTCATAGGCCGTTGTATATGGCCCTCAATTCCAGTACGTTGATGTGTAGACAAGCCTCCTGACTTGACCATAGCCCCTGAAAATTTCTTCCTTGTGTGGCTGCTCCCCATCCTCGGAGACTCGCGTCCGTGGTCACCAGAACCCAGTCTTGAATGCCGAACCTGCGTCCTACTAGAAGGTGAGCACTCTGCAGCCACCATAGGAGAGACACCCTGGCCCTGGGGGACAGGCTTATCTTCTGATGTATTAGTAGATGGGACCCTGACCACTTGTCCAGGAGGTCCCACTGAAACGTCCTTGCATGAAACCTGCTGAAGGTGATGGCCTCGTAGGCTGCCACCATTTTCCCCAGAACTCGAGTGCATTGATGAACAGACACTCTTTTTGGTTTTAGCAAGTCTCTGACTATGTTCTGGAGGTCCATCGGGAGAAAAACCCTCTTCTGTTCCGTGTCCAGAATCATGCCTAGGAATGATAGTCGAGTCGTTGGAATCAATTGTGACTTTGGCAGATTGAGATTCCAACCGTGTTGTTGTAGCACTCAGGGAGAGCGACACGCTCTTCTGCAATTGATCTCTCAATCTTGATTTTATCAGATCGTCCAAGTATGGGATAATTGTGACTCCCTGCCTGCGCAGGAGCACCATCATCTCCGCCATCACCTTGGTGAAAATCCTTGGGGCCGTGGAAAGCCCAAACGGCAACGTCTGAAACTGGTAATGACAGTCCCGTACAGCGAATCTCAGGTACGCCTGATGAGGATATATGGGGACATGAAGGTATGCATCCTTTATGTTGAGTGACACCATAAAATCCCCCCCTTCCAGACTGGAGATCACAGGCCGGAGCGATTCCATCTTGAATTTGAACTTTTTTTTTTTTTTTTTTTTAACATTACATTTTTATTGAAGAGTTTACACACAGAAATGGGGAACAGAAAAAAGAGGTAAGGGAAACACAGGGGAAGTCCAGAATGGTTACCATATGCAAAATACAAACAGCGCACAGTCGGATGAATATACAATTGGCTACATTAGGCGTTCAGATACAAGAGAAGGAGAAAGCACTAAGAAAAGACATGGAAGAAGAAAAAACAATAAGGACTAAAATACAATAAACTTAGAGAATACCTGATAGCACAACATTCTTGAAAAGGTCAATCTAGGTGGGGTAAAGCACAGACACATCAATTGCAGAGCTATAAACGGTTAGCCTACCTTCTCTACTCCTATAGTCGGACCATCCTAACCATTTCAGGTGGATAGAGTTAGCCGAGGAAGAGTATTTAGCCTCCGCTGTTTCGAAAATGAAATGTTTGTGGATCTTATTTTGAATAGACGCTAAGGTAGGAATATTCTCAGACTTCCACAATTGTGCTATAGCAGCTTTAGTGGCTATCAAGATATGTCCCAAGACGTAGCAATCACCTGCGGAGAGGCGATCAATGTATAAATGGAATAGCGCTAGAGCTGGGTCCAGAGGGATGTTGAGCCCTAACACTATGCTAGCCATATTTAAAACTTCTCTCCAAAGTGGTTGTATATGAGGGCATGCCCAGAAGATATGAAAGATATCCCCTGTAGAGCCGCATTTCCTCCAACATGATTAATGTTGTGAAGGCCAGACCCTGTGTTGTCTTTCAGGGGTGAAGTAGGCCCTCTGTATAAGCTTGTAGAACATTTCAGAGTGGTTTACACATTTCGAGACTTTAAAACAAGATCTAAATATACTGTCCCAATCTGCATCAACAAAGGACCTATTCAAATCTCTTTCCCATAAAGTCTGAGCTTTTAATTTTGTCTGGGGGCCGTTAGTCAATTGAAATTGGTACCACCATGTAATCCCATATTTATGAGAGGACGACTCCAATCGGCTTATAATATAAGCCGGAAGAGAAGGTTTGTGGAGATGTGAGGGAGTAAATGAGTGTAACCAACTTCTCACCTGCAGGTATTTGAAAAAATCTTGAGTCCGAATCCCAAATCTCTCTTGCAATTGAGAAAAGGACATCAAGACGTCTCCTACAAATACTAGAAAGATAACAGAAAAATATCCGGGCGCCAAAGAAAGAATAAAGCAGCAGACCAACTGGTCAAAAGGTATCCCCGAATACCAAAAGATAAATAGCGTGAATAGTGAGGTTTATGACCAGCTGAAATGCGCTAGAATGACAATATATAAGCAGATAATACTTCCCTCACAGGTGTTCTTTCATGAATCTTCATGTATATTTCATGAACCCGAAGTCCATATACAAAAAAAACAGAAATAATTCCAAAAATAGTGTAATATGTTTCGTAAACGAAATGGAATACAATAAGCCAATACAGATAATAAGTGAAAAACACTTAAAGGTGTGGATGGGGGTTTACCAGATAGGTAGAGTTAAAAAGCCTTGTATTGAAAATGTGAATATCTTCACACACCATGTGATAATCAATCAATATGGAGGTTTACCAGATTCCAATGAAGTATGGACCTTAAGATTTATTTCCCTCATAGGTTTTCTGTCGTAGGGCTTTGTACGTACAACATACGTTCGGAATCCATATAAAGGGAAAGAATAATCCACAAATAGTATAGTACGTTCAAAACAGAAAAATTTATAGATACTGCCTTGAGGAAGGGAGAGGTCCCGAAACGCGTCGGCATTGTATGACAGGAGCTCCATCTTTGTTGGGAATTTTTACCATACGGACAGAGTTCTTCTGGACTTAGGAGACAGGTTCCGGAGCCGGTTTCTCCTTCTCATTTGATACATCTGAAAGTCCATACCTCATGGAAGTCTGGTAAACCCCCACCTTGATCTTTTACTTTGTGATGTGATCTTATTTAATTTAGCATCGTACAAGGCGTATATACTACTTCTATCTGGTAAACCTCCATCTATACCATTTACGTATATAAGCCTCATTTTATGGTTTTTACTATAATACATTTTTCTGTTTTGAACGTACTATACTATTTGTGGATTATTCTTTCCCTTTATATGGATTCCGAACGTATGTTGTACGTACAAAGCCCTACGACAGAAAACCTATGAGGGAAATAAATCTTTAGGTCCATACTTCATTGGAATCTGGTAAACCTCCATATTGATTGATTATCACATGGTGTGTGAAGATATTCACATTTTCAATACAAGGCTTTTTAACTCTACCTATCTGGTAAACCCCCATCCACACCTTTAAGTGTTTTTCACTTATTATCTGTATTGGCTTATTGTATTCCATTTCGTTTACGAAACATATTACACTATTTTTGGAATTATTTCTGTTTTTTTTGTATATGGACTTTGGGTTCATGAAATATACATGAAGATTCATGAAAGAACACCTGTGAGGGAAGTATTATCTGCTTATATATTGTCATTCTAGCGCATTTCAGCTGGTCATAAACCTCACTAGTCTCCTACAAATAAATCACCCACAGTGGAAAGCCCCTTCCGAATCCACTCCTCAAGGGAGACATTAGGAATCGATGACATAAGAGCAGATAACGACAGGCAGGGGGCAGGTAAATTAATCTCTTCCGTAGAGAGCACTAGTTTATGCCATGAATCTAGGGTCGTTTTAATAGACTTGCAGGATCCGGCCCTACTCCGAGCAGCAGACAGTGGTAACCAAAACAAGTCAGGGAGAGAAACAGCGTCTAAGCATGAAGCTTCCAGGATAACCCAAGGTTTCAGACTCCAGGTGTCGAACCAGTCTCTAGACTGACTCATCAGACATGCAGCATGGTATTTTTCTATATCTGGGAAAGCTACCCCACCAGACAGTTTGGGCAGAATAAGAGGTTTTTTTGCAATTTTCGGTCTAGAGCCTCCCCACACATATCTGATCAGGACCTGATTAAATTTATTATAGAAGAGTTTGGTAAGGGGCCTTGGTATGGCGCGAAACAGGTACATTAATTTCGGCAACAGGACCATCTTGGCAGCAGCAATCCTACCCAACCAAGACACTTCCTGTAGCATCCACTCCCCAGTCAGCTCCGTAAATGCTTTTAATAACAGGGCATAATTACACTCAATCAAATTATCTTCTCTGGTTAAATTAATCCCTAGATATCTCAAAGAGTAGGACTTCCAGGCATATTTGTACGAATCCTTCAATCCAGAGACCACAGTCGGAGATATATTGAGCGGGAGGGCTTCAGTTTTATTTGTATTTAATTTATAAAAGGAAACATCCGAATAACTTTGAAGGACGTCATGAAGAACTGGCAAGGAAGCCTCAGGGTCAGAAAGACATAGCAGAATATCGTCCGCAAACAAGCTAATTTTGTGGGAAATGCCCCCTATAACCGGGCCTCTAATCGAGTCCCGGGATCTAATGCAAGCAGCCAAGGGTTCTATCGAAAATGCAAAAATAAGAGGAGATAGCGGACAGCCCTGTCGCGTGCCATTAGAAATATTGAAGGGTGAAGAAAGGCATCCGTTAACAAAGACCCGCGCACTGGGTGTGGAATATAGAGCCAGGATAGAGTCTAAGATCCTTCCAGAGAAGCCAAATTTGTCCAGAGGTAATCTCATAAATTCCCAGTTCAATCTATCGAACGCCTTTTCGGCATCCAGAGACAACACTAGGAGGGGTTCTCTTCTACAGGCAGAGTGTTCAATAACATTAATCACCCTACGCGTATTATCCGGGGCCTGTCGGTTTAAGATGAAGCCCACTTGATCAGGGTTGATAAGGGAAGGGAGAAGGAGACTGATACGGTTAGCAATTAATTTGGCATACATTTTTAGATCCGTATTTAATAAAGCAATTGGTCTAGGGAGGTAGGGCTTTTTCCCGGTTTGGGAATGGTGATGACTTGAGCTTCCAGCATCTCTTTGGGGAAGTGGCCAGCTTCTGAGGCTTCATTAAACACTGACAAGAGCACCGGGGCCAAGTTCTCCTTAAAGGATTTATAGAGACCAGAAGGGTAACCATCGGGTCCCGGGGCCCTATCTGCTGGAAGGGAGTCAATAGCCTTTTCGACTTCGGCTAAAGTCCAAGGCGCACTGAGTGAGCTACAAGACTCCGACGACAGCGAGGGGAGAGGAAAGTTACTCAGAAAATTCTGAACATCTGTGCCTGTAGGTTGAAAAGTAGAAGAATCCCCCTTCAAGTTGTATAATTTAGAGTAATAGGATGCAAAGACATTTGCAATTTCGTCAGGATCGTAGACTCTCTTATCCCTATCTGAGTGGACAATATGGATTTTTTCTTTCGCCTTCTTACCCCTCAGCTTCCTCGCCAGTAGTCTACCAGCCCTGTTGCCATAAACATAAAATTTTTGGTTCAGTCTATGTAGGTTGCGTTGGACCTCCGCTAGATAGAAAACATTTACCGCCTCCCTTGCTTCTTTCAATTACTTAAGGAGGGCTTTATCGTGTGGATGTGCCTTGTGAGTACTCTCCAGGGTAGCGACTGTGAGCTCAGCTTGTTCAAATTTCTTACGATATGCCCTTTTAAGCTTAGCCGCAGTTTAAAACGCCGTCCCTCGTGTTACTGCTTTGAGGGCGCACCAGAATGTGAAGATAGATGTCTCCTGGGGAGAGTTCTCAGAAAGATAATAATCCAAGGTGGTTTGGATCGCCTGCGTGGTCTCTGGCTGAAGAAGACTGAGTTTACCTAAGCGCCAGGGGGCCGGGGTAACCTTTCTACTAATGTCCCATTCGATGTATAGTGGGGAGTGATCCGACCAGGACATGGGGAGAATGGAGATTTTACGGATGGACTGTAGAGTCAACTTGTCTGCTAATGCTAGATCTATTCTAGAATAGGATTCATGCACCGGGGAGAAAAACGTGTAATCTCTGTCCATTGGATATTTAATGCGCCAGAGGTCTAAAAGATCATATTCCGCTAGTAGCTGGCTAAAGCCCTTTGCATTCCTATGGAGATGACTGGAGAACGAGCGCCGCTTGCTAGAGTTATCAACTAAAGGGTCCAGGGTCAAGTTAAAGTCCCCCATTAGGAGTAAAGCGCCCTTAGCCAATTGTTGCACCTTAGCGCAAAGTTTCCTGCCAAATGCTAGTTGCTTGGTGTTAGGAGCGTAGCAAGAAACTAATGTCACCTCTTTATTTTCAAGAGTACCAACCAGAATTAGAATTCTCCCCTCAGGGTCGCAGTATTGCGAAGTGAGGGAAAACTCGCAGTGTTGAGATATCAAGATTGTCACTCCCGCCTTCTTTGCTGGCCCGTTGGCCAGATAGCAGTGGGGGAATCTCCCATTAGTAAACCTTGGAGGGGCTGATTTAATAGAGTGAGTCTCTTGGACGGCTATGATTTGAGCTTTAAGTTTATGGAAATAATTAAGTTCTAATCTCCTCTTGTGTGGGGAATTAAGACCCTTTTCATTTATAGAAACAATGTTAACCATATTGTAAAACTGTCGGGGGATTGCATAACTATCGATAACCAACTGGCAAGTAGAAAGTGTGTGTAACATTTCCAGACAAAAAGAGAGGAAAAGGGAAAGAAAGGACAAAAAAGATGAAGGATAACAGAAAGAAGAAACAGAATAATAACCCCTCGCGGGGGCACATTTGGACGCCTAATCATGGCTACTCAGAGTTAAACTGTGGGGGGTAGTGGTCAATCTGCCCGCACCCGAACCAAAATTAAACAAAATGTAGTGCCTTAGCCCTCCATCTCTGGTCCCCCGACAGCCACCGGGATTAAAGGAAACTCGGGTAGAGTTCCCAGCCGACAAAGAAATGTGGGCGGCAGTCGGGGCAGCAGAGACAGGCAGCAAACAGTAAATCGGCAGAGAGAAGGCATCACTGAAAAACATTCTAATAACACTCAGATATCACATAGACACCCTCATCAAACAGTTGCCAAGGAACTGGTGCAACGTAAGAAGTACGACACTACAAACCGATCAGAAGACATGAAATCAATGCAAGTGTAGTAAATCAAACAACACTCAAAGTTCTGCAGCCGAAGAGGCCCAGTCCCGCTGAAGGCCCCGCTCGGGAGAGGTGTGTGTAGAAGAGCTTGCAGAGTTCCATGATGCTAGGATCTTTTTACCCTCCTCAACATTCGTTATGACAACAGTAGAACCCTCTCGAGAAATAAGCAACTTAGTAGGATATCCCCATCTGTATAGAATGTTCTCTTTACGTAGCACTGATGTGATGGGGTAAAGAGAGCGCCGTTTCGCTAAAGTAGCAGGGGACAGGTCTCCGAAGATCTGAGCCCAAAGCCTCCGATGCAGTATCCGAGGGTCTAGCAGCTCTCAAGATCGCCTCCTTCACGTGGAAATGGTGTAACCTCATCAGGACATCCCGGGGGACACCATCAGGAGCGTTCCTGGCTTTAGGGAGCCTATGGAAACGGTCAAGTAGAAAGTCCACTGAGCGGAACGAAGGAAGGAGTTTGCTGAAGAGGTCAACTGCAAAATCTTTTAAAGCGCCATTAGCGACAGCTTCCGGGACACCACGTAGCTTTATATTGTTACGTCTCGATCTGTCCTCAATATCCGAGAGTTTGTCCCTGAGCGCCGTGACCTCATTTTGGAGCAGATCATGAGAAGAGATCAGGTCGTTGTGCGACGACACCACTTCACCCATTTTCGTTTCTAGGTGATCGGTGCGGCCACCTATCTCGTCAATAGATCTCTGACATTCCTTCATAGTCGCTCTAAATTCTGCCGCGACTTCATCCTTAAATTATGTTAAGAGATATTTCATAGCACCCACCGTAAGCGAGTCACCGTCATCGATGGAGCTGGGGTGTGCAGTGGCAGGGGCCGACATGACTCTAGATGGCGAGGGCACCGGGACAGCAGGTTTAGAGGCACCACCCCGTGCATCTTTTGCTTAGCGGCCTGAGGAGAAGGTTTGAAGAACGCCACCTGGGAGACCGTTTTAGCGGCCTTATATTTCTTGGGAGGCATGGCAGCGCTGAATGACAAAGGTAGAGGAACGGGAGGCACAAGGCTTCTGAGATATCAATCGAGGAGGGATCCACGCAAAAGTCAAGTTGTCATATCATGTCATAGGAGCATTCAGGTGTAGGCAGAATTATCTCAGAACGATCACTTCATAATATCTTGGTTATTCAACCATGAGGACATCGCGGCCGATTGTCTCGGCAGGTGCCGGGATATCTGCGGTCCTACGAATTCTGCAGAGCAATATGTATTGTATTTCCAGCACACTATGTGAGAAATGTATGTTATTACATCCAGAGGCCACTAGATGGGGCAGTTGCAATAGAAAATAATAGTGCCAAGTAAAAGGCTGTTTCACCCCACACAAAAATGCACCAATCCCACTGCAGGGGACCCAGGGCAGGAGCAGGGAGGGGACAATGCAAGAGGGCCACCAGGCTTGAATAATCCCCAACCCAGAGACCCCCACAGCCGCAAATGCACCCTGCTACCTCAGTGCCAGCACACCAGAGGAGTTAAAGATGGCCGCCGAGTCTCACTGGCCACCTCCGTCTTCCGCTGTACTGCGTCCCTCCGATCTTCCACCACAGGGGGGTGTCCGCTCCGGAGGCCCGGGGGGGGCCTCCCGGGTGGTCCGGAGTTTATTTGCGGGGTCCGCGCCGCTCCCCGGCGCCGCGCTCCCGCCGTGGAGCTCAAGACACGGGCGCCGGGAGTACGCGAGACCCCGGCTTCGGCCTGTGTGGAGGCCGCAACCTGCAAGAGCGGTGAAAACCGCTCCCCGGCTCCGCAGCACACACCACAGGGCACAGGGGACACACAGGGACGGACAGGGAGCCCCCAGAAAGAAAATCCAGGGGGTGAGTGCCCTGAATTATTGAAGTTAATAGCACTGGAGAGATGAGAGCAGCAGAGACACGTCTGCTCTCTTCTCCAGCCAAGCCACTCCCCGAATTTGAACTTTTTCATGTACGGGTTTAGGGATTTTAGATTTAAAATGGGTCTGACCGAACCATCCGGCTTCGGGACCACGAACAGGGTCGAATAGTACACTTTCCCCTGTTGGACTAGGGGAACCTTGACAATCACTTGCTGATGACACAGCTTTTGAATTGCAGCTAACACTACTTCTCTCTCTGGGGAAGAAGCTGGCAAGGCCGACTTGAAAAATCGTCGAGGGGGCACCTCTTCGAATTCCAGTTTGTAGCCTTGGGATACAAAATCCATCGCCCAAGGATCCACGTCTGACAGAACCCAGACCTGGCTGAAGAGTCGAAGACGTGCCCCCACCAGTGCGGACTCCCTCAGTGGAGCCCCAGCGTCATGCGGTGGATTTAGTAGAAGCCGGGGAGGACTTCTGCTCCTGGGAACTAGCTGGAGCAGGTGATCTCTTTCCTCTACCCTTACCTCTGGCGAGGAAAGATGAGCCCCGACCTCTTCTGGACTTATGCGACCGAAAGGACTGAATCTGATATTGTGGAGTTTTTTTTTGCTGTGGGGGAACAAAAGGCAAAAAGGTAGATTTACCCGCGTAGCTGTGGCAACCAGGTCCGTGAGACCTTCCCCAAATAAAATTTCACCTTTGTATGGCAAAATGTTTCTTTGAATCGGCATCACCCGTCCATTGGCGGGTCCACAGGGCTCGCCTAGCAGAAATCGCCATGGCGTTGGCTCTCGAACCCAGCAGCCCAACGTCTCTTTGAGTGTCCCTCATATATAAGACTGCGTCTTTAATGTGGCCTAAGGTCAATAAAATGGTATCCCTGTCTAGGGTATCAAGGTCAGCTGACAAGGTATCTGTCCAAGCTGCAACTGCACTACACATCCATGCCGATGCTATTGCCGGTCTGAGCAAAGCACCTGTATGCGCATAAATAGACTTTAAAGTAGTTTCCTGTCTGCGATCAGCAGGATCCTTGAGGGCTGCCGTGTCCGGAAACGGTAGCGCCACCTTCTTGGACAGGCGCGTTAAAGCCTTGTCCACCCTGGCTGAGGATTCCCAACGTACCCTGTCCTGTGCAGGGAAAGGATACGCCATAAGAATCCTTTTGGGAATCTGCAGTTTTTTATCAGGAGTTTCCCAAGCTTTTTCAAATAACTCGTTAAGCTCATGGGATGGGAGAAAGGTTACCTCAGGTTTCTTTTCCTTATACGTGCGCACCCTCGTGTTAGGGACCGAGGGGTCATCTGTGATATTCAAAACATCTTTTATTGCAATAATCATATAATGAATACTTTTGGCCACCCTTGGGTGTAACCTTGCATCATCGTAGTCGACACTGGAGTCAGAATCCGTGTCGGTATCAGTGTCTGCTATTTGGGATAGGGGACGTTTTTGAGACCCAGAAGGGCCCGGTGACATAGTCGAAGCGGTGGATTGACTCCCAGCTTTTTCTCTGGACTCTGCTTTCTCCAATCTCTTATGTAATAAGGTCACATTTGCATTTAAAACATTCCACATGTCCATCCAATCATGAGTCGGCATTGCCGACGGAGACACCACAATCATCTGCTCCACCACCTCCTTAGCTGAGCCTTCCGCATCAGACATGCCGACACACACGTACCGACACCCCCCCACACACACAGGGATATAGATATAAGGAGACAGTTCCCCAATAAGGGCCTTTGGAGAGACAGAGAGAGAGTATGCCAGCACACACCCAGCGCCAACTGACACTGAAAAATAATCTCCCACATAATAGCGCTTTTATCTTAATCACTGTGTTAATACACTCACTGCGCCTTACAAGTGCCCCCCCCCCCTCCTCTTTTCAGCCCTGTGTCACCGTGTTCAGCAGGGGAGAGACCGGGGAGCCAGCTTCTCTGCAGATCTCTGTGGAGAAAATGGCGCTGGTTAGTGCTGAGGGACCAAGCTCCGCCCCCTCCAGCGGCGGGCTTCAGTCCCGCTCAAAATATCACAAAACTGGCGGGGGATTTATAGAATTACTGCCTCCGCAGTGTCTAACCTTATAATGCCAGAATTAGATATTTTTATTGCTGCCCAGGGTGCCCCCCCTGCGCCCTGCACCCGTCAGTGCCCGCTAGTGTGTGTAGTGTGTGGGAGCAATGGCGCGCAGCGTCAGTGAAGATCTGTAGTCTTCTGCCGCATTTTAGTCTTCTTTTCTTCTTATATTCACCCGGATTCTATCTTCCGGCTCTGCGGGGAGGACGGTGGCGCGGCTCTGGGACGAACAGCGAGGGGAGACCTGCGTTCCGACTCCCTCTGGAGCTAATGGTGTCCAGTAGCCTAAGGAGCAGAGCCTATCACTTAAGTAGGTCTGCTTCTCTCTCCTCTGTCCCACGATGGTGCCAGCAGTGCTCCCTGAAAATAAAAAACCTAACAAAATTCTTTATCAGAGAAACTCAGGAGAGCTCCCCTGTAATGCACCCAATCTCCTCTGGGCACAGGATCTAACTGAGGTCTGGAGGAGGGGCATAGAGGGAAGAGCCAGTGCACACCCATTCTAAAGTTCTATATAGTGTCCATATCTCCTGCAGAGCCCGTCTATACCCCATGGTCCTTACTGAGTCCCCAGCATCCTCTAGGACGTAAGAGAAATCAGATATGGGGAACTACAAGACAAGGCACCCAAATCCGACACTCTTCTAGCAGAGGCAATAGCCAGCAGAAACACCACCTTAAGGGAAAGCCACTTAAGATCAGCTGAACCAAGAGGTTCAAACGGAGACTCTTGTAACGCTTCCAAAACCACCGATAAGTCCCAAGGAGCCACAGGTGGGACATAGGGAGGTTGGATACGCAACACACCCTGAGTAAAGGTATGAACATCAGGTAAGGTCGCAATTTTTTTCTGAAACCACACCACGGCAGAAATATGAACCTCGAGGGAGGCCAGACGCAGGCCTAAGTCTAGGCCCTGCTGAAGAAAAGGCAAAAGCTTGGCTGTACTAAACTTGTAAGCGTCATAATTGTTAGATGCGCACCAAACAAAGTAAGAATGCCAGACCATATGGTAAATCCGAGCAGAAGCCGGTTTCAGAAAACCCTTTAGCCCTCAAGACGGAAGCTTCAAGAGCCACGCCGTCAAAGACAGCCGGGCCAGATCCTGGTAGACACAGGGGCCCTGAACGAGGAGGTCTGGGCAATGTGGAAGCAGAATTGGACGCTCTGAAGAGAGGCCCTGAAGGTCTGAGAACCAGTGCCGTCTGGGCCACGCTGGAGTTATGAGAAGCAGGATTCCTCCTTCCTGCTTGAACTTCCGAATTACCCTGGGCAGGAGTGACACCGGAGGGAACACGTACGGCAGCCGAAACTTCCATGGCACCACCAGCGCATCCACGAATGCTGCTTGAGGATCCCTTGTCCTTGCTCCGAAGAGCGGAACCTCGTGATTGTGTCAAGACTCCATCAGAACCACGTCTGGAAGGCCCCACCTTTCCACTAGGAGTTGAAGCACTTCTGGATGGAGGCCCCACTCTCCAGCGTGTACGTCCTGACGACTGAGAAAGTCCGCTTCCCAATTCAGGACTCCCGGAATTAATATTGCCGATATGGCCAGTAGATGGCGTTCCGCCCATTGAAGAATCCGTGAGACTTCATTCATTGCCAAGCGGCTTCGAGTGCCGCCTTGATGATTTATGTAAGTCACTGTGGTGGCGTTGTACGACTGTACTTGAACAGGACGGTTCTGTATTAAATGTTGGACCAGGTTCAATGAGTTGAAGCACGCCCGCAATTCCAGAATGTTGATCGGAAGGAGACTCCTCCTTGGTCCACCGACCCTGAAGGGAGTGTTGCTCCAACATCGCGCCCAAACCCCTTAGGCTGGCATCCGTCATCAACAGGACCCAGTCGGATATCCAGAAGGGACGACCCCTGCACAATCGTTGGTCCTGGAGCCACCAGTACAATGACAGGTGGACCTCCGGAGTCAATGAGATCATGTGAGACCTGAACCGGTGAGGCAGGCCGTCCCACTTGGCCAGAATCAGCCTCTGGAGAGGGCGAGAATGAAATTAAGCATACTCCACCATGTCGAATGCTGACACCATGAGGCCCAGCACCTGCATCGCCGAATGTAGCGACACTTTCGGACGAGAGAGGAAGCAAAGAATCCTGTCCTGAAGCTTCAGGACCTTCTCCTGAGACAAGAACAACCGCTGGTTGTGAGTGTCCAATAGCGCTCCCAGGTGCACTATGCTCTGAGCAGGGACCAGGGAGGATTTCTTCCAGTTGATGAGCCACCCGTGGGCTTGCAGAAACCGGACAGTCAGATCTAGGTGACGTAGGAGAATTTCTGGGGAATTTGCCAGGATGAACAAGTCGTCCAGATACGGTAGGATCCTGACCTCTTGACGGTGGAGTACCGTCGTCATCACCGCCATAACTTTGGTGAAGACTCGCGGAGCTGTGGTTAAACAAAATGGTAACGCTCGAACCTGGTAATGGAGGTTGCCAACCGCAAACCTCAGGCATTGCTGATGCGACACTGCTATAGGAATATGCAGGTAACATCCTGTATATCCAGGGAGACCATATAATCCCCAGGTTCCAAGGCAAGAACAATAGAGCGAAGGGTTTCCATACGAAACTTGAGAGATTCTCACAAACTTGTTCAATGCCTTGAGGCTGAGAATGGGCCGGGAGGACCCATTCGGTTTCGGGACTAGAAACAGCGGAGAATAGTACCCCTGGCCCCTCTGAGCAAGAGGCACCGGTACTACCACTCCTGTGTCCAGGAGGGTCTGTACCACCGAATGAAGAGTCTTTGCCTTTGTCTGGTCCGAAGGGACGTCTGTCAGGCAAAATCGATGAGGGGGACGGCTTTTGAAGGCTATGGCGTAACCTCGAGTGACGACTTCCCGTACCCAGGCATCTGAAGTGGTCTTCAACCATTCCTGGGTATACCCCAGAAGACGGCCCCCCACCCTGGGGTCCCCCAGGGGGAGGCCCGCCCCGTCATGCGGCAGGCTTATAGGTCTTGGAAGCTGGCTGACGGGCAGCCCAGGCTCTTTTGGGCTTTGGCTTACCAGGTTTGGAAGTGCGGGCCTGTTTGTGGTACACCTGACCTTTTGCTTTACCTGAAGGACGAAAGGGACGAAAGGAAGTACTTTTAGCCTTCGGCACAGAAGGCAGTACTTGGCAGACAGGCTGTTTTGGCAGTAGCCAAATCAGCCACTATCTTATTTAAGTCCTCTCCGAACAGGATATTTCCCTTAAAAAGGGAGTACCTCCAGGGTTTTCCTAGAATCTAGATCCACAGACCAGGATCTCAGCCACAATATCCGGCGAGCCAGGACTGACGTAGTAGAAGCCTTGGCTGCCAGAACACCGGCATCAGAAGACGCCTCTTTAATATAGTGAGAAGCCATGACAATATATGACAAGCATTGTCTAGCATGGTCAGAAGAGATTTCAGCTTCCAACTCTTGGGCCCATGCTTCAATAGCTTCTGCAGCACATGTCGCTGCAATAGTGGGCCTTTGCGAATCACCCGTGAGGGTGTAAATCGCTTTCAGACAACCCTCTACACGTTTATCCGTAGTCTCTTTCAGAGACGTGACGGTAGTGACAGGTAGAGCTGAGGAAACCACCATCCTTGCCCCATGCGAGTCCACTGGAGGAGGTGTCTCCCAATTTTAAGACAGCTCTAGCGCGGGGGGGTAGCGAGCAAGCAGCTTCTTGTGAGGCACGAACTTCTTACCTGGATTTTCCCAGGATTCCTGATGTATATCAACCAGGTGATCAGAATGAGGTAAAACTGGTTTAACCACCTTCTGACGCTTGAACCTATCTGGTTTCTTAGGAGGAACGGATGGCTCTGGATCATTCGTAATCTGTAGCATCAACTTTATAGCCTCCAATAAATCAGGAACATCCACTTGCGAACTGCTATCCCCATCAGTATTATCAGTGTCAGAATCTGTGGGGTCAGTGTAAACGCCATCCTCATCAGACGAGGTGTCAGTGACAGCAGTGGATTGTGAGGAAGTAATGGCCCGCTTTGGGACCCCTTGGTATTAGGAGAGCAATGGTTAGACTTTTTAGTAGTCAGTGACCGGTTCAATTTCTTTAACTGAGCGGACAAGTTATCTGCCCACGGTGGATTAACCGCGGGGACCATATACTGTTAGACCTGCATAGGAGGTTCCATAGGGGGCGTTAGTTTAGTAACTAGCGTATTCAGTAATGTAGAGAAGGTAGCCCACGGCGGGTCATTCTGGGCCCCCGTTGCTACAGTCCCACTGGGGGGCAAGGAACCCCCAGAACCAGAGCCCTCAGCTGCTATATTTTCCTCAAAAGTACCTGCGGCTTCAGCGCCACTCCCAGTGTGTTCAGCCCCAGAACCGTTACCCTCATAAGCAGACAAGTTATAACTTGCAGTATAAGGTAACACAGTACAATTTGTCAGCAGCACAATACCTGACCCAAACCCCTGTGCAGTGAAGTCAGCACAAACAGGGATTCGGGAGAGATATGGTGACTAAAATCACAAAGAAAAATACAATGAAAGTATATCTTGTGAATATCCTATATTATATTATAATAAACCTGACGCACCTAGCCCCCACAGGTTATAGAATATAGGGATAGCAAGCTGAGAGAGAGACACGAAATGGAAGTCACCCAGCAGGCCAATGCACCAACATATAGTCACAGTTTGTACAATGCAGACGTTATGACAAGCAATAATACTGCACTGCACTAGCTCATATATAGCTATGTAATCAATAGATATCACACTGCACAGTAAACACTGGATGTATATCACAGGGTACTTGTACCAAATAACCCTGACCAAATGCACTTTTTATTAACTATCACTGTCTAAACGACATGTAGAATACTTAAGTGTCTTGAAAAGGCACAGCGCTGACTGTCAGGCGGCTTTACAAAGAAGGATTTGCCCAAGCAGTCCCAGGAACAGTGTAGCTGAGTGAAATGGCGCCCAAACACTGACTGGGAGTGAGGGAGAGAGAGATATGCAGCTCCAGGGCGGGAACATTTACTGTAAATGGCGCCCTGGGGCTGGGGGAGGGGCTACAGGTCTAAGCCCTATCCCCCTGCTGGACATAACCACCGGTGCTATGGGCTTAATATAAAACGGTTTATGAGAGAAACCGACCTGTGCCCGTGCCCTGGTGGCCTAGTGGGGTCGCCTGTACTGCCACAGTGTCCATACCAGCGCGCGACCCGCCTCCCACCGGCCCTCTTACCACCTCCCGAAGCGCGGCCACGCGATCCTGGAGAGCCCCAGCCGTGTGTGTCTAACGTGAAGAAAACCGGAGCCTCCTGCTGTAGGTACCCGGCAACCAGGACACGGGAGTGTACAGCGCCGCTGGGGAGTGATGGAGCTGCAGCAGGGAATGTCTCCTGACATCTAAACTCTGCTGCAGCCCTTGTAGTCTTCACTTTTCTTCACAAAAAATAAGATTTTACGTACCGGTAAATCTATTTCTCGTAGTCCGTAGAGGATGCTGGGGACTCTGTAAGGACCATGGGGAGAGACGGGCTCCACAGGAGACATGGGCACTTTAAGAAAGAATTTAGTTCCTGGTGTGCACTGGCTCCTCCCTCTCTGCCCCTCCTCCAGACCTCAGTTAGAGAACTGTGCCCAGAGGAGATGGACAGTACGAGGAAAGGGTGTTTGTTAATCCAAGGGCAAGATTCATACCAGCCACACCAATCACACCGTATAACTTGTGATAACAATCCAGTAAACAGTATGACAATAACATAGCATCAGTTCACGCCCGATGCAACAATAACGTAACCCTTATTGAAGCAATAACTATGGCCCTCATTCCGAGTTGTTCGCTCGGTAAATTTCATCGCATCGCAGCGATTTTACGCTTAGTGCGCATGCGCAATGTCCGCACTGCGACTGCGCCAAGTAAATTTGCTATGAAGTTAGGATTTTTACTCACGGCTTTTTCTTCGCTCAGGCGATCGTAGTGTGATTGACAGGAAATGGGTGTTTCTGGGCGGAAACAGGCCGTTTTATGGGCGTGTGGGAAAAAACGCTACCGTTTCCGGAAAAAACGCAGGAGTGGCTGGAGAAACGGGGGAGTGTCTGGGCGAACGCTGGGTGTGTTTGTGACGTCAAACCAGGAACGACAAACACTGAACTGATCGCAGATGCCGAGTAAGTCTGAAGCTACTCTGAAACTGCTACGAGGTGTGTAATCGCAATATTGCGAATACATCATTCGCAATTTTAAGATGCTAAGATTCACTCCCAGTAGGCGGCGGCTTAGCGTGAGCAACTCTGCTAAAATCGCCTTGCGAGCGAACAACTCGGAATGAGGGCCTATATACAAGTATTGCAGAAGAAGACCGCACTTGGGACGGGCGCCCAGCATCCTCTACGGACTACGAGAAATAGATTTACCAGTAAGTAAAATCTTATTTTCTCTAACGTCCTAGAGGATGCTGGGGACTCCGTAAGGACCATGGGGATTATACCAAAGCTCCCAAACGGGCGGGAGAGTGCGGATGACTCTGCAGCACCGATTGAGCAAACATGAGGTCCTCCTCAGCCAGGGTATCAAACTTATAGAATTTTGCAAAGGTGTTTGTACCCGACTAAGTAGCAGCTCAACACACCAGTAGTGCCGAGACCCCTCGGGCAGCCGCCCAAGAAGAGCCCACTTTCCTAGTGGAATGGGCCTTGACCGATTTTGGTAACTGCAAACCAGCCGTAGAATGCACTTGCTGAATCGTGTTACAGATCCAGCGAGCCAGAGTCTGCTTTGAAGCAGGGCCGCCAAGCTTGTTGGCTGCATACAGAACACACAGTGCTTCTGTTTTTCGGACTCTAGCCGTCCTGGCTACA